>NC_136484.1:178539209-178546709 GCF_053919585.1 Euprymna scolopes | reverse complement strand
GAGCAACGTCTGGGACAACATAACTAGGTCATTGCGTCTTTGATTAGCTTTTTATAACTACGTTTGATACCTATATTTTCTCTACAGTTCTTCCTACAGTCATGACGGTACTTTTATTGACTATGTCTGAGAGTATAGATGCATCACTCTCCTTAGATAGTAACTACATAATACATTTTTGGTGACTTTCATTCTCACCATAAAAATTGACCTCCTTTCTCAGGTACCTAGATGCAGCGGGAGGTTCTATAATTGTTTCTGTATAGTACATTAACTCACATAGACAGTTTCCCAACCCTCCTCCCAGATAGAGATCATCAGTAAGCTTCACTTCTAGACCTATGTAATGTTTTGACACTTTGGTTTTGATTATAGCGTAGTATCCGTTTTAAATGTGGAAGGCAGGGCCAAGTGTCAAAACATTATTACTATCATTATTAAGTGACTCGAGCTACGGCGGGTAGCTGGATCGGTAATTATGATTAGAAAAATAAACAATTAGATTAGGAAAACGTTAATGGCAGCTGAAATAATAAACAGATACAAGAGAATGTGAAAATAGAAAATAGAAGTAAACATAATTTTGATTGGATTAAAAATAATTAGATTGAGGTTACGTCAGCTGTTGGTCTTGGACACGTGACGAGATGTAGATTTGGAGAGATCCTAGTCAATCGTTAGCTAAATATAAGAGGGAATATTCGTCTCTCCATGGCACAGGGTGCGGCGTTTCTAAAGCAGCCAAGATGTGAAGACGTTGTAATTTCTGTAGATTCCGGCCAGAATCATGAAAATCAACTTCGTATTTAATCCAGGTAGAGTTTTTTTTCACCTGTTACAAAAACAAAAACTGTTTCTATACAACTCTTTCGATATGTCCACGTCAATCGTGTCATGTAAGTACTATTGCATGAATATGAAAATATGCCCACTAGACGATCAACTAAATGACACGATATATATACTTACACGTATTTACACGTACATGAATATACAGATAAAATATAACCCCTCACAATTCAAACTGTAGGTAATTTGGAACATATTCATACACACACAACATAACGTATGTTATTTGGTGCCGTGCATTACCTCCCTACATAGGGTGACATTACGAAAGCATGTTGAGGGAAAAGGGATTTCGAGGAAATGAAATAGGAAAACCCAGCGTGTTGAGAACTTTCTGTGCAGTTAAAAACAGAAAGAGGGAACAATCACGCACAGACATACGCGTAAGGAATAAAAGGAAAAAAAACTGGGGTATATATACACACATAAACATACACAACGTTGGATGAACGTTTTTTTTAAAAAAAGAAGGAAAGAAGGAGTGAATCAGAAAACAAGAAGAAAAACGTACTGGACACATACACCCACAAAAACAAAGATAGAAACACTCAGAACTTAAAAAACGCACTCTCACACACACACACACACACACACACACACACACACACACACACACACGAATATATGTATTCAGAACACGACTGTGAAAAATGCTGTTCATGAAAATTGTGACAATTTTATCTTAGAAATGATTAAAGAGCAAGTATGTATCCGTCGAGTTCAACGGGAAAACAGTAACAAGAAAGAAAAAAAATGAAAATATTGTGAAAAAAGAAAGAAAAAAAATGAAAATATTGTTAAATATCGCAGTTTTTATACCAAATAGTTTAACTTTTTCAATAAAATGACTGTTCTTTTTGTTTAAGGGTTAGTCGGACTTTTGAGCTCCAAGAGAAAATGAAATAGGGCTTTCTTTCTTCTCATGCTGGGATGAATTGTTTAGCGTTCCCGGTGTGAAAACTGTTGTTTTTGTTGTTGTTTTTTTAAAAAAAAAACGATTGCAACATATTTAAATTGTGAAAAGATTAATCTGCTTGAAAGATAATTTAAATAGAACGTTTAATTCTTGCATTGAATTGTCACATGAGATTTTAATTCATGTATGTTGAATATGGTAAATGTTTTTTCAGAGATTGCAACGTAAGAAAAGAAAGACGAATAGTAGATAGAGTTGAATTAAATTTTTTAACGAATGGTCAGCATATATTGTTACACCTTTACACAGAGGGTTATTTATTTTATTTTTATGGTGGTTTTCCCAAAGTATTTTTTCGTCGCGTTTTTCCCCGAATCTAGTCGATTGGTGCTGAACTAGAGATTTACAAAAATGATTAAAGAAAGCGTGTAGGGAAAATAATAATAATAATAATAATAATAATAATAATAATAATAATAATAATAATAATAATAATAATATTTTTGACAAGCTACTGGGGGTGACCTTTACTCCTGATTTGAAATGGAACACGTACATCAAGTCTTTTGCCAAGGTCGCTGGAAAATGGTGGGATCCTTCTACCGCTCCAGAAGATATCTCACTGCTGATGCAATTCTCTATCTATATAAAAGCCAAGTACGTCCAAGGATGGAATACTGTTGCCATATCTGGGAAGGAGCTGCTAAAAACAGCCTATCCTGCCTTGAGAGAGTACAAAATAGACTTCGTGGCTTAGTGGAGGATGCCTTTTCTCTACCCTGCAACCTCTCTCCCACAGAAGAGACGATGCGAGCCTGTCGTTGTTTTATCGTTATTTCCATGGCAGATGCTCGTCTGAACTCCAATCTCTGGTCCCCCCTCGCCAATCTTTCACAAAAAACACCAGTCTAGCTGAATCCACTGTGAAAAATTTCCCCTATTCTATATCTGTGGCTAAATCAAAACGCGGATTTCATGAACAACGCTTCTTTCTTAGAACTGCACGCCTGTGGAACTCTGTTCCGTCTGACTGCTTCCCTCCGGACTACAACTGTGATGTATTCAAGTCCAATGTAAACAAATTCCTAATGAAACGCCCCCTTACGTAAACACTTCAGCAAATCTCCTCACTAACGTAATGTACTTGCAATAACCCTTATCCCTGAGTGGCTTCCGGGCCTTGATAAGTGGTGACCACTGTGTAAAAATAATAATAATAATAATAATAATAATAATAATAATAATAATAATAATAATAAAATAACACGGTAGTCACAATTTCTGATCGGAAAATCACCCATTCTCCTGTCTGCGATGACCTAAACTAAAATAGCTCAAGGCACGTGGGCCTGACGTTATCCTTGCTATCTTAATTAAGAGTGCTCAGCTAAGCTAGCCCCCGCACTTTTGAAATTATACAACAAATGCCTTGCTTAATCCTGCTTTCAAATGACCGGAAGATTTTCTTTGTGGTACCAGTGTACAAGAATTTTGGCGAAAATAACCGACGTTCTCGATTATCTTCTCATCACGCTTCGCCTCCTCTTTACTAGAATCTTTGAGGCACTAATCAATCAAGCACTAGCGAAGTACCAGCCAAACATCTCCTATTTCTGACAAACAGTAGAACTTGGGCAATTTTGTCCTACTGCAGATATTTAAACAATCATCTTTGTACGCATATACCATGCACTGGATAAAGTGGGTGAATATATGTCCATTGTTTTTACATAGTCTTGCTGAAGGGCTGCTGATAAAATTAAATTATACAGCATAGCTAGACGCATACTAAAATATAATTATATTGTTCTTAGACAATAGGACCTGCAGATTGCCACTGATGTAGGTTCATCTATGCAGTATAAATAAATGCGAGAGTGCGAACAATTAATAGCACTGGTGTTGCGGTTTCGATCTCATCATTTCTTTTTTTTTTTACATTACGATATTCTTGATTTTTAAATACCATGCAAAAATACACAATACCAATTATATTTAAAAACTACAGAAGGATAATATTGATTTACTTCACGAAAATACCTTATTTAAAATATATATGATATATCGGCTTATTTGCTACATTCCAACAAAATAAAGTAAATAGATAAAGTAATGGCATTTGTATTGGATGAATTCCTAAACTAATTAACCGATCATTATGAATATCAATTATGTACATGTGTTTACATATTTTTATGTCTTGGATTCACCCCTAATCTAATTAACCGATCATTATGAACCGATCATTATGAGTTTTACATATGTTTATATGATTATATATTTGTATGTCTTGGATCCACTCCAACATTAATTAATCGATCATTATGAATTTTGATCATGTGTATATGCTTATATATTTCATGTATCGGATTCATTCCGAAACAAATTAACCGATCATTATTAATTCTAATTATGTTTATATGTTTATATACTTCCATGTATTGGATTCGCCTCTAAACAAAGTCATCGATCATTATGAATATTAATTTTGTGTATATGATTATATATTTGTATTTCTTGGATACACTCCTAAACTACTAAACCGATCATTATGACTTTTTATTAGGTGTATATGCTTATATATTTCTAAGTATTGGGTTCACTACTAAACTAATTAATCGATCATGTTAGATTTTAATTATGCATATATGTTTATAGATTTTTATATGTTAGATTAACTCCTAAATTGATAAACAGATCATTATGAATGATTAGTATTCTTAATATATTGTATAATTGTATCTATTGGAAACACTCCTGTATTAATTAACAGATCATCATGTAATGTATTATAAATGTGTGTACATCTGTATCGATGTCATATTCCGAAAACCACATATAATGATCACTTACTTTTTTATGTTTTTGTGTGCACGAGAAATTCTATCACGGTAATAAGGTACTTGCCTTTAGAGGACTTATAAGTGTTATCCATAGTAGCAAGTCTGATATTCTTTCTCTTTGTTATAGTATCTAGATCATTGCAGCTCCTGTGGATTCTAAGCTGCTTTTCCTATCTTGATTAAGGACAATACTTTCCCCAATGATGTTAGTGCTGTTCTTCAGAATTCTCCATTGAAAATTGAACACTCTCTTGACTTTTAATTCCCTATCGAATGATATAGTATAAAATCTTGCTGGTCTTGTTTAGGCAATGTTTGTCGATATTTATTTGATTCTTATGATTCTAAAACGTTGTGCTCCTGAGCTTTCTTCAATCATTTCGAAACCATTCAATCTCTGGCTCAACCCTTTTCTAGTCTTATTATACACATTTTTAAAAAAAACCCTGTTTAATAGAAGTATTGGTGACCAAATTCGGTATTTTCTTATTTGTATTATCGCTGTAATTAGCACTGTCTTTAAGATGTGCGTTTACGAGAAGTGTGATAATTTTCTAGAATATCTAAACCACTAAAATTCTGATCAATATAAGTTTCGTGGGTGTTTTTTTACACAGCTGATCTATTTAATTTTGTGACTAAATCGCTCAATCGATCGTTGAAGTATTCATAGAAAAGTAGGGCCACTAAACTTGAACTTTTGATAGCGTAAGAGGGAGTGTAATATTTTGACTGTCATATAAACTTTAATTTTCGATATCCGATGTTTCAGGTAAGTCTGCATGATGTACCTCGATTTTTTCTTGTCGATACCAGTGTTCTCAGGGGCATATTTTAGATGCAATGCTGTTTTCTCTATATAAATGACCTTTCAGAGAATATTATCAAGAAAGTAAACATTTATGCTGATGACACGGCCTTCAATGATTGCATTGATTCAAGCTAATCTTCTTCGGATCATTTGTTGTATGAGGATTATTGAGAAGTTAGTCTCGGTTCTGTTATTGATTGTTGCAAGGGATGATTATTCGCTTTGACTCGTAACCGTATTGATAACTCTGCTCAGTATATCTGCATTAAAGCTTATTGATCTTTCCTCATCAGCTTTTACTTATTTTACATGTAATAGATGCATTACTCGTTCTGCATTCCCAAATAGTTTTCTGTACCGCGCTAAATATTTCCTCCCACACACTCCCACACACTCCCACACATACCCCCACACATACCCCCATATATATATATATATATATATATATATATATATATATATATGTATATATATATATATATATATATATATATATATGTTTAATTGACCAAAACTTTACTATTTCAGAATAATGTCACAGTTTTTCTATAAGTATTATGATTTCATTTTTATTTAAAATTGTACATTCTATTGTGTGCCTTCTTTAGTTAAGGTCGATTCATAAATAAGAATATTAGTGTATATTAAATCGTTGTTTTAATATCTCACTTTAATAAGCCTTTTTATTCCAGTAACTAAAACTGGGGTACTGCTTCCTGCTTTCTGTTTTACTTCTGTTTCAAAAAATCGTTGTTGTTTTTCAAGATTAAGCACGTTAAGTATCTCCTGTGTTTGAAATCCTCATGTTTTGTCTTTCTAAGCTAATTACATCAATCACCTTACGTGCTTTCTCTCGAGCTTTGTACATAAACAGGTTTGTGTATTTATTTTTACGTCTCTGCAAACTTTATATATTTCAATTTTATTTTAAGAACATTTTAACCACATAATTTTTCATTTAAAGGGCATGAAAAAAACTGTCACAATGTCGTCAGTATATATATATATATATATATATATATATATATATATAAAAATATATATATATATATATACTATACGTATATACGCAATTCACGTATGCATTTGATTTGCCTGGTCAGTTTCTGCTATTGACCAATGCACGTGTAAGAAAAAAACCTAATATAATATAATAGAAATATGAATAACAAACGATGAGTATAAATTCAATGCATCTTCTTGTTTTTTAGTGTTGACTAATAGAGGCATACACTCACATATGTAATATATATCTATATATATGTATATATATACATACCTATATTTATATATATATATATGTGTGTATATATATATACATATATATATATATATATATACGTATATGTATATATTTGCAAAATTATATTTTACAAACCATATATATTAGTGGGAGGATTCCGATGTTTTTGGCGATTCCGATACATTTACCGATGTCGATTCTTTATTAAAATGTTTACCTATATGTAGTGTCTGGAACTGTCATCCTTAATTTTCTATCCTTAATTTTTATCACGGGTAGTTACTGTATATTACAGTGTATTCCTTTAGCACTACTAAATAATACATGACAATATCCTAGCCCTTTTTTGAAATAAACATTTTATATAAAGAGTAAACCTCCTTACCATTGCTTGTCGTTTATTATTTTAAGTGTCGGAAAAAATCTTGAAATATATAAGTAATTTTGATTTTAGTTTCTTACATAAGTCTTTTTTCATAAATAATGTATTTTAAAAGCTGTTTACTGGTTTTTTTCACTCGAAAATTTGATAGGCGCCTATTTGCTTTTGGTATTGGTGCCTCGAACAAAAAAGTGTACAATTTTTTCACGTTGTTCTATATGTTTTAATATCGGCTCGGAGCTAATGTTTCAATACTGCGCAGAGGAAATCAAAATAGCCCCAAGAGACGTCGACAATCATCTGATTTCAATTTTGTTGACATTCTCAAAATAAAACTAACGACTAATGCATCTAATTCTTTCATATCTTAGCAAAAAAAAAAACAAAAAAACTTTGCTTTTTGTTTTTACTCACACTTCCTAGTATATTTTCGTTTTCTTATTTTCCATTATTTTG
>NC_136484.1:178456709-178534209 GCF_053919585.1 Euprymna scolopes | reverse complement strand
TTTTAGAGGTGGGTTATAGTTATTACTGGAGGGGTGAGAAGTTGCTTAAGAGGTGGGATTTATAATGTTTACAATTAAGTGAGGTTTAAGTTTTTTTTGATTTAGGAGTTTATCTCCATCTCAAAAATTAGTAATCAGTAATTTTTCAGTTAAGCATAAATAACATTGGGAGTTTAGTGATTTACAGGAACTAGCTCTATTCAGAATTTCCCAGCTAATAATTAGTAGATAGTGGTTAGTTTGTGAAGTACTATTGGGGTGATTGGGGTTATTTAGGGACCATATATGCACTCTAAATCTGTCTTTGAACGTGGTGCTTGAGAGGACAATGTATTTTTTTTTGTTTTGTGGGTCTTCAGCAAGGGCAATAATTGCTTTGTAAACCACAGTTGTTGAGAGACAATCTTGTTTGAGCGGGCATTGGGGTTTGTTAAGGCAGTTGTAGTTATTTTGACTATTGTTATTATAGTTGTGGTTATCTAGTATTTTATTGTTGTGTTTTTTTATTTTTATTTTCTTGATTAGCTGTGCAACTGTAGCTAAGCTTAATAGTGTTCTTATTAAAAAATATGTAGAATATTACTAGGGGGGAAATAATGATTAAGAAGCATGAAGAATATTTTTACCTAATTTAGTTTTTATCATATCATTATAGGGAGGGTTAAACCAGAGGACTTTGCGGGATCTGTTATTCCTATTTGTATTGTTGGGTTAATTAGGGCCCGAGTATGTGATATTAGGGTTGGGATATCCAGATTCCTTTAAAGCATTTTCAAAGAAGGGTTTGTGTAGGTTAAAAATGCTGGAGTTAGATGAGTTTGTGCTAAACCCTTTCTATTGAGTAAGGGATATGTTTAATAATGCGTTTGGGGTGGTTGGACATAGGGTGTATATGTAGGGGGTATGTATTATTTTTAGTGTATCGTTCATCGATATTATTAGGGAGGTTAAAGGTAACATCTAGAAAATTTACTGTTTTTTAGTTGGAAGTTACTTCAATCTTTATATCCATATTCTTAAATTCCCTGATGATGTTCTTTTTATTGCCTTCGAACTTTGCGCCGTTTGCGTTTTCAACAATGATAAGCCCATCATCTCTGTAAAGTCTCACGTTGTTGTTAGGGATAAACTTTGTGAGATTTTATAGGCTGAAAAAGCCTACTAAGTCAGTGGCCTCAGTTTCATCAAATGCACCCATCGCAAGGTCAAAGGAGGTAGGTTGGTCTTTTTTAGTACATTGAGAGTTCTTGTTTAGTAGGACAGTTTTACGGCATTTCATAATGATGTCAGTTTTGAATGGTTGAATATCGGAGAAGGTAGAAGCAAAATCCAAGACAGTGTCAAAAAGGCGTTTAGAAATAGAAGGGTCGTAATTAATTAGGTCAAATTGGATAAATGCAGTTTTATTCTTGTTAGGTATCCTTTTAGTCCGGTTTTTCACCACTGGTATATATATATATATATATATATATATATATATATATATATATATATATATATATATATATATATATATATATATATATATATATATATATAATAAAATACACATCACTCGCGCTTGAAAGCTTAATCACGACGTAATATTAGGAAAATAAACAAATATTTTACTGGTTTGACATTTATAATATGAATATATTTCGGAATCAAAGTCCATCCTCAGTATATTGGTCTCTTTATTTTTCTCTTCGTTTTTCCTGCTATGTTAAAAAGTTGGAGAAGGAAAAGTTTGTTTTTAAAGATCCGCGCGTTGTGCCGAGTGGTTGCATTTTGTAAATGTTGGAAAGGTGCGTTGTCAATGGGAGATTAACATCAAGTATATGAGTCCCATTATAGCAACGTTGATTTAATTTTTTAAAAAAATACGCATCAAGTACGCTTGAAAGCAAACATCGCAAATTAATCTTAGGAACATAAACAAATATTTTACTTGTTTGAAACTACATTTCAAATATTTGACTAGATTTAATACCATTTCAAATATTTTACTTGTTCGAAACAATATATCCAAATGTTTTACCTGCTTAAAACAACAAGTCACAATATTGTACTAGTTTTAAACAATATTTAAAAAAATATTTTACTTGCTTTAAACACCATTTTAAATAGTTTACTTGTTTGAAACAGCATTTCAAAATACAGCCGCTGAGAAAAATCATGAGCGCAAAAGCTGACACGAGGTCATTTTTCATAAGGGAACATATCAAGCTCCAGTAAATACTGACATTGTGTTAGGTTTGGAAGGTTTACCTATCAGTGAGTAACGAATAATTGTGCATCCATCTGAAAAAGCAGAAATTTAAAACCAAGGCTCTACTACTCTTTTTTTAGGTTTCTCATATTTGTATGCATAACATAGTAAATAACACACAGAACATCATAGAGGACATGAATACGACTATATGACTGACAGGAAAATGTGTAAGTTGTGATTACCTGATGATGCCTCTGGATTGTGTCGCTGGTTAAATTGATGTTTACTGTAGTTGGTTTATGCAGCTGTAGTACTTTGTCGCCAAGTCGTATAAAAGTCAATCTCACGTTTCAGACGAGTTTCAAAATTACTTATTTAATTTCCTTTTAGTGAAATTATTTTGATATGATAAGTTATGGCCCCAAGTATGTAATCGTCCCAGGTTACCGTATTGAGAGTGTTCCTTATCAAGATAGTCCGAGTGAAATCATCCAAACAATATTGGCAGGTTTTTTGTTGACATATTCTTTCATTTTGCTTTAATAGTTTCTTTTAGCGAATTTAAAGTAACCCGGTTCTACAATACACCAAAAATATTATATTTTAATTCATACCGAAACTGAAGTATGTGAATGCAAGTATTATGTTTTTTCCTGCACAGACTCGAGCTGAGATGGACCCCCCCCCAAAAAAAAACATTTAATCAAATACGATAATAATTAGGCCGGTTGACAGAAACATTTAAAAGTGTTTTCAAACTTACTTAATCTTCACATAACGAACCTGCAATGTGAACAATACGCGTATGCGCATTCAGAAAACAGTTGACAAACAGAGAAAGGTCGAATGATGATTCCCACGTACCGAGCTTTAAATTTTGATCCCTGAGCATCGCTTTTCGTCACATGAAAATCAATTTTAATGTGTCCATATATCTGAATACTCTATATACCCAATTTCAAATGTGAAGATTAAAAATTAGTTCAGTAAATAGGCTGTGAATTGTCGCCACACATACTTCCGCAAATATTCTAAATTATATATATATATATATATATATATATATATATATATATATATATATATATATATATATATATATATATACCAAGAAAGCTTGTTTAATATAATATTTCATTCCTGAAACAGTCTTGTCCAAAATGTTTGGTGAGCCTTTTGATTGATGCTGTAGTATCAAATCTTGGTTCGTAATGTGGATATTCTAACATGAAGTGTTGATTTTGTAAGCTCATCTAATATTGCCCGATGCTCACGATCGTGCCACGTAAGAATAAATAATCTCTGAAACATAGCCTAGGCAGATATTGCTTTCCGACCAGTAATTTTGTTCGTTTTCTCTTATAGTTTTCCTTATTCGATGTACATATTCACTGTGTATAGTGTATTTTTAATAAAAAATCCAGTTTAAACATTATCTCATCAGCCTACATGCATGCGATAAAGTGAACGTAAGAAGTGGCAAAAAAGTTTGAGATTATCCATGAAGAGTAGATAACTGATTCTTTTTGTTCGAGTCTTCTGGGCGGCCCTTCTTTTCGTTGTAGCCACTCTGGTTTGATTAAGTAGTTTAACTTTCGGATCTATCACAAAGCAAAAACGTAAAAAGATACGCGATATCCTTGTAGAAAATTTACATATAATGTGTTGAGAGGTGGTTTCAAGGATTCATTGATGACATAATCTAACAACATCATCAAAGTCAGTGTAAACCTTAGATATTAAACTTCTGATTCAATATAAAAACACATATTGAACGTTAGATTAGATATTAAAAACTACAAACACAATTTAATATGAATTCTGGAAATAATACATCCCAAAAGTGTGTCTGATCAAATAATTTATATGTGTCACCCATGGAGTTTACTTAATCTAAATACCAAATATTCACGCATATTTGTAATAGTGTTCAGAAATAATAATGGAAATAATGGTACCACAAAATAATTGTACCTATTAAGTCATACAAATAGTTACATAAGACTTGGAATTCTTGTTAATAAATTAGCATTATATAAGGCATTTGAAAATTCAGGCCATTAGTAATTGTCTTTCGACTGTGTGTTGGCGTTTACGTTTAAAACCAGTATAATGTATCTATAATAAGTAGTAAATAATCAGTTTAGAAACTTGCGGTCGGGTATTTCCGTGGAGGCGAATTGAGGTTTTCTGCTGACTCATGCTGAGTGTTGTCAGCGAGGCTTCTGATGCATTTTATCCATTTGATGAATTTACTTCTTCATTGTAATAGTATCGCATGCATTCAAAAAGCTGTACTTTATAAGACCGGCCGCAGACAATCAGACATTCCGCATTACCTTCTTTTGGTGAAACACAGGCACTGAAAAGTGTTGCGTAGCTTTGTCAGCGTATAACCAGTACAATAAGCGTCCACGTTTGTCATAAAGAAACAACTTTTCTTCGCAGGTCATATAACGGTCGAGAAAAAAAAATTCTTGCTATTTATGCCAATCGCACTGGGGGAACGCCCAGTAGCAATCATCTTTGATCAATGTGAGGTCAGACTCCTTTATCATACAATTGCTATTCAATCTTGATAACCGTTTTTTTTCTTTTATGCGGAGCTTCCCCCAAAAAATTTTGGGGAAACAACCAGCCAAAGTTAGGTAAACAAGCCAAACTCTGCACCGCAGTAAAGTGTAACTCCGCTACTTCTATTTCACCTCATTAATGAGGTGAAATAGAAGTAGCAGAGTTTACTTTTATTGCGGTCACTTGTCAATTATGTTTTTAATACTTAAATAAATAAATTCAAACGTGTTTCAGTTGTTCTTTGTTGGTTCGATCCTAACTACTTACCAAAACTGTTTTGCCCCCCCCCCCCGAATTCAAACACCCAGGCAACGATTTTTTTAAAAGAAGTTTCGCTTATTCTTTTGTTTTGCTCCCCCACTCGCCCAACACGCACACCTCTAAACACCCGGGCAACGCTTGGTACCCATGCTAGTACGTTCATAAATCAGAGCCCATTTTCTCTAGACTGTTTTTGAACTCAGTCAACGACGGGTACTTTTGCTAATTTTATATAAAGTTACGTCTAATCGCATAAATTTTAAATCCAATTTAGTTTTAAGCTTTAAGTACAGAACTCAACTTCATCACATGTGTATAGTTTTAACAACTCTTTTAGAAATAACATGAGTTTAACCCTGCACCTTATTTCTTTTATTAGAAAGACGCTATAATCTAGAAGACCGAAACACTTAAATATTCACCCTATTCCCTAAATTGCCCCCTTTACTAAGCCGTTTTTTCTTCTCTCATATAAACAACCTTAATTGAGTTTTCCCTCCCCTTTTCCTCCACTTTTTCCTACTTCATTTATCCCAGGCTTTCCAACTGATAATGCTTATCACTAATAATGATCACATATCAAAAGTTAAAACACGCGATTAGCAATAATGAAACTTAAAACGTCCTAGTTTCGCAAATATGTTTCTTTGAATATTCGATTGGATGATGGAGTTGATGAATATTTTAAATATTATAAGTTCACAGTTATACCCCTAAGGTTCCCGCATTCTAAAGTTATCTTTATAATTCTTTATAATTTGGGTGAACCTACTTTCAACTAGATTCCAGAATTCGAAACATTAGAGTGCAGAGCTACCAACTGTTTCTTTCTGCCAATATATGACGATTGTTACATCTGACCAAAGTCGGTTACATCGATCGAATCGTTGTGCACATGCACTCAAGATTAAATCAATTGTCTGATTAATCTAAATAATAAAGACCTGCGATCTATTTAATAGTAATTATGCCGACAATACTCTTAATATCTGACGTTATCTTTAAACCAATTAGTTAAAACAAAATTAAAACTTTTCATACCGAATGACAATATAAATATACATAGATTTATTCAAGCTAAAATAAAACGAAATCATGCTTGTTCAGAAAAAAATAGAAAAAACATTGTTAAGTAAATATTAGAAAATACACTTTTCATTTATAAATATATATGATGCCAAGAACCTTTTTTAATTTTATACTTCGGACCACAAGATGTGTGACTAGAGTGATGCAACATGTTAAAATTTTTGCTCATGTAAAAATCATAACCTTGCTTATGTTCCATTCTTATTACATTATTTGTACTTGAAACTACCAAGAATCTATCTCATATAAACAACGCTACTAACGTATTGCTTGTCTTTGTTGTGTATATTGAGGTAAATAACAGAATATTTAAATAAGTTTACTACTTTTAACGTAAACAAACAACAACTATCAGCGATATTTTTAGATGATAACGCCTGAGCTTGCCTGGCGTTTCAACTTTTTAAAAAACGTTGCTAAAGGGTTTAATCACTTTTCTAAAATGAAAAACGAACATTGATTTCATTACTGAATAAACAGTTCCGAAACTCTGAAACCAGATAATCTTGTTGAAGAAAAGACAATGATTCTGGTTATCTCCCAGAATCTCAGAGTCAAATTGATTTTTCTAGCTTTTCTTTGTTTTCCTTACAAGTTAGAGTCTACCACGTCTCTGATGCCACTGATAGAAACGACGTCATATTGATCTGAATTTCGCCGAAAACATTTGAAGGCGCTATTCAGGTCCAAATAAAGAAAGACTATTTCAGTCGCAAATGCATTTAGATGTTTACAAAATACGATATATATATATATATATATATATATATATATATATATATGTATATATATATATATATATATAAGTTATAAAATATATATGGCGATTAAGCTACACTGAAGAAGACTGAAGAATCCTAGAGTGGATGAAACGCGGAATATACAGTGTGGCTTAAAAGCCATATATATTTTCTAACTTGCTAACTAGCTCTACCTAAGTATTGAGCACCGTTGAAGTAAATACTTCACGTCTATGCATAAATTGCTACTCTAGTATATTTATGTGAGTGAATGAAGTAGTTATATATATATATATTTACCCAAAATAACACACACATATATATATATATATATATATATATATATATATATATATATATATATATATATATATATATATATATATATATATATATACTCCTATAGATTTAGGGATGATTACGAATATCGCTACTCATATTAAAAAACAACCTTTCTATTTCATTAAAAAAATTTTATATATGTGTCCTGGAATTGTATTAAATAGAAAAAGATATACCTAATTTTTATATTCTTTTAAACATTCATTTAAATAAATTGTCTATTAGGTTTTTTTTCGGTTTTCTCAGGAAATGCCCCTCTTTAGTTACCTTATCCGTGTGATTCTATTCATTCAGATATTCTATTTATATATTCGTATATATACTTTTTTTCCAAAATTTTGCCTAGAAAATTCTAGTGTCGGTTCTTTGCCTACAGATACAAAACTTCATATATCAGGTATTTGAAACAATGCAAAAAGTTATTTGGCTTGTAATCGGTGAAAATCTGTGCAAAAATGTGAAAATTACAAAAACAATGAAATTTGCAAACTGAAGGTCGAACGACAGTATTACAATATATATATATATATATATATATATATATTGTGTGTATACATTAATTTTATGAATTTATTGCATACTTAATAAACTATCACAGCAAAATGCAAATAATTCTAAATAATTAATACACTCTTAAATAACTTTTAAAATAATGTAATATTACCATAGATTATTCCGACTTTAATAAAAATAACCCAATATTAACGTTTTAATGTTTGTATTTTTATTGCAAAATAATTCGATGTATGGCGAGTTGATTAATTGATATGTATACATGGCGGTATTGAGTTAGTCTATCGTGAAAACTAATGTTTCAGATTGTTTCAAGGAATATATTCTAATGTGGTGAAAAGCAGGTCCTATACAATGTTAGATAATTAATCATCGTGGAACAGAATTAATATGATATCCCTGTATATTCGCAGATGTTTTTTTAAATAAAATATCAAGTTAGAAGATTATCCAGATTTAACGAAAGTGTTATTTAAACAATAATGTGTCTACCCAGTAAAAATATCACACAAATGCCCCATAGCAGATTACTACATACTTTTCTTTAAATCAATAAGTTAACGAATTACTATTGTGAAGTTCTTTTGTATATTCAAACGCTGCATGATTCAATCACCATGATTATTCTTCGTACAAATCTGTCACTAGTTACCTGACAGTCAAGCCGTATTGGGCTTAAATAATTATGTTCCTTAGGTCAATTTACTTACATCAGTAATCGCTTGATATATATTCATTTCTACATTTTTTATATAACAAGAGTAAATTCAGATGTATAAACATATATTTTATTAATAATTAATTTAGTTTGCAAACGTACAAATTTGATTCGAAGAAAACACATGGAATATGTAACAACTATGCAAACAATAACTTTTTATGGATTTTAAAATATTAATTTTAAGACAAATATCGGCACTAATTTGCAATATAACCTTAAGCTTTAACAATTCTTTTACATGCTTGAATCGATTCCTTATATGCGTATCTCTTTAGCATCTACAAAATGCTAATAGGAAAGCTGTACAACTATTGCTTGTCTTTAAATAAAATTCCAAGACACACCTGTCTAAGATGTTATATACGTAGTTGTTAATGTTGAAATTTATATGTTATATAGGTTGTTGTTTCAATGTTGGCATTTACACGGGCATGTCATGGTCACTAATTATAAAAATCAAAATTTAAAAAAAAAATGTTTATTTCATAGATAGCAAAGGCCATTCTACAAAACGTAGTGACGAAGATGTTTTAAATGAGTAAACACTTGAAAGTAAAAAGAATTTATATGAAAAAAGTAAGGTTTCAAATGACATGGAGAATACAGTAGATATTAACTGTCACTTACTTAATACATCTAAGACGCATTCATTAATTTACTTGATTTGATGTCGTCCGATAGTTCTTATTTACTGTATTACATAGACAGTGTTTGTACATACAGAATTATAAACGCCACATGATAAAATGCTACTTTTTTTTAAAATTTAAACTTCATATTAAAAGCAACCTAGTCGAAATGAATAAAGTTATACAATGAGTATTACGTTAGGCAATGTGAGTTAATGAAGAGTTGTGACTGACAAAGAGACAAATAGAAGAACTCTCCAGTTTTATGAGTTGAGACTAAGAAAAACAATACCAGGAGGAATTCTCCTTTATAGGATCATAAGAGTAGTGGTTGATGGGCAGAAATCAGAAGCTCACAGTATTAATGCTGGAGTTCCTCAGGGGTCCATTCTGGGTCCCACTATCTTCCTGATCTACATCAATGATCTTCCAGGTTACATCCTTACATCATTCATAGACATTTATGCTGATGACACAACAATCTATAGGAGCACATCTAAGACCGTAAACGACCAAATTCTCTCTGATTCTCTCCCCTCTGATATTGAGCGAGTAGTACAATGGGGAAAGAGGTGACTTGTTACTTTAAATTCATCTAAAATCAAGCTTTTACCTGTGCATCATCAACGCTCTTATCCCCATCTGGCATAAATAAAAATGATTGGCTCTCGTCTTTGGAAGGCCTCATGTTTTGCTAAGTTTCTGGGCTTGATGTTTACTCCTGATCTTAAATGGAACATATACATTAAATCCATTGTCAAGGCAGCTGGAAAAATGGTCGGATCATTCTATCAATCCAGTAGATATCTCACTGCTGGTGCAATTATCTATCTATTCAAGAGCCAGGTACGTCCAAGCATGGAATACACTTGTCACATTTGGGCAGGAGCTTCTAGAGAGGATTAGTCCTGCCTGGATGGAATTCAAAATAGACTTCGTAGCCTCGTAGATGATGTCCTTTTCTCTTCCCTGCAATCTCTTTCTCACAGAAGAGATATTGCGAGTTTGTCTCTGCTTTATCGTTATTTTCAGAGCTCCAATCTATAGTTTCTCCTCGCATACATTTCACAAGACAAACCTGTCAAGCAGAAAACACTATCAATAATTTCCCCCACTCTTTATCTGTGCCTAATACTTAATGTACATTCCATGAGAAAAAAATATATTTCTTAGAACTGCACACCTACGGAATTGTTTTCCGTTTCCCTGCTTTCACGCTGACTACAATATGGTTGTCTTCAAATCTTACGTAAACAGATTTTTGATGAGCTGTTCTATATGAGTAAACAAATTTACCGCATTTCCATTATTAACGATTACTATATTGTCCAATTTCTACTGAATACTTTTTAACCCTTATCCTCTACTGACCTCTTGACATTGATTAGTGGTTATGTCTAAGTAAAAAAATCCAAACAAAGGATACGTCATACTGAGATTATTATTCGCAAAAAGACGAGTAAAAAAGAGTACTAGAACCATTCATTTATTTAGGTTGAGGGGGTGTTTGATCTGAATATTGTGCTTTTTTTCTGTCCCAACTTTTCATAGATGAAAACATCACTGATCAGAGCAAGAAAAGTACAGACAATAGTCCACGGCGTATATTTTATAGAATCATCAACGAGTCCATCATTGATTGCTTATGAATACACACCCTGCCCTTGCCATCACTTTTGCTATAGTATATCTAATCATTTTAGTGCCCATGACTAAGGGATTATTTTTGTCTGATGTTATGAAAGATTTCATTTAATTGGATAGCCTTTATTGATCCTCATATTTAAAGGACAAAGCCGCAGAATCATTTGGAATTAGAAGAAAGTCCATTCACGTCTTGTTCATGAGGCTGAATCATGCCATTTTTACCTAATAATGTCTGTAGTAAGCCCTTAGCGTCAATTTATGTATTAATCAGTAAGAATAAGTTCTATAATACAAAACGTATATTGCGATATACGAGACGCATTATCTGCTTATCATATTCTATTCAATACAAGTCTTTTTATATTCATCACATAATAGGTAGCGTCTTAAGAAAAGATTACTAATAACTACTTAGTGTTCATCACGTCTAGGGTGATTTATATGTATGATAAAATTAATTAAACCTTCTATAAAATATATAAAATTGATTAAAAGGATATGTATATATACATATATATATATATATATATATATATATATATATATATATATATATATATCAGTCCGTACAGAAGTGTACATTTGTAAAGGACACTTACATATGATATCTTGTATTATCTAGATTTCGTATGTATTATTATACTAGCAGGACACTTGTGCCGACGCTGTGCGATGGAACGTGTCTCTCTTACTACGTGTAAAAAGAAAATCAATTAAAATACAGTTGTTAGCGTAAGCCATTGCAACCCCAGTATGATATTGAGCACTGGTGCCTGTGGACAAAATGAATGTACCGAGAAAATGTACCAGCACATTTAATATATATTTATATATTAGTATATTGTAAACTGGTGTTCAGTAATTTACAACTTATTTTTTATGATGTTTTTAAGAGATTAAATGAATATATTATACACATATAATGTGGTGTGGTTACGCTGCATGGGCAATATAAACGATTATGCCTATTGAAATTAGATAATCAAAAACAAATCAGGAGACTGTTTAAATATCATGGTGGTATGGAGTAGCAATTGGAGATGGTTCCACGTAAATAATTATTAAGAAAATTCAGAAAAATGATACCGTTTTTGGTAAAGAGTGTTTATGGGAAAAGTTTTAAAAGAATTGGAATGTTCCGAATGAAAATTAGGGATTAAAAGTTCGGAATTAATCTCATGTTAAGAAAATCAGTTAAAATATTTATCATTGTATATATATATATATATATATATATATATATATATATATATATAAATATATATATATATATATATATATATATATAAATTAATGGAATTAAACACAGGATTTTGCAAGATAGCATATTATGTGTATAAACAGAGCAAGGAAGGGAGAGAAAAATAGAGGGAAAGAGAGAGAGGAACAGTGATAGGGAGAGGCAAAAAATGGATGATGGAGAATTTCGTTCGCTTTCACCTAAAAAACACGGTAGTAGTAAAACATGAGGAATTATTTTCCATATACAAACTCCTCTTTATATGTGTATATATATATATATATATATATATATATTTGTGTGTGTATACCATTATTATGAATTTTAGTTTTTACGTAGTGATATTCATTCTAAACCTTTTTCCAATTTATTTTAAAAAACACTGTAATATATGGGTTGTGGAATTGCATCCATCTACAAATAATCAAACTCATTGAAATATTCTTTTAAACGTTTATATTAATTCTATATTAGTTGTTTTCGGGGTTTTATTTGATTGTTATTTTTGTAATAATCTTCATGTATATATTTTTGATGTTTTATGCTTACGTAATATTTACGGAAATACGTTTATAACAAACATAAACCGCTTTCTACATATATTTATATATTCATACATACTCACGTACATACTTCCACACACAAACCCCCCCCCCACACACACACACATATATATATATATATATATATATATATATATATATATATATATATATAATACGAGCAAACAGTTAATAAAACATGTTAAAACACTTTGAAATGAGTAAAACATATTTAATCTGAAAATGAAATACTAGATAAGTGGATAGTCCTTAATCCTCGGAGTTTCGAAGAAATACTTTCCTTCTCATCAGAGGGTCGGAATTAGCAGGATGCGGGATCGGATTTAGCATGCAAATGTATTTGATAAAACAACAAATAAGTCAAAGATCTTACTTGAAAACAAAAAAAAGTGAAGGAGAGGTTATATGGTGAAGAAATAGGTGATTACACATGAATGGATAGTGATAGAGTTCAATATAAAATAGGGAAACAAATATCAAAAAGATCCAGACAGGAAATGCTAAAAGCGCGAAAAAATATATAGGGCAAAATGATATATGTCAAGTGAAATGTACAGGTCATCACTTAAAAAAGGGCAGCAAAAGTTGTTAGAAGACACAAAAAGGGAAAATAAATAAATCAATGAATAAATTAACAATAAATAAATAAAAGATAAAATATAAAATATAAAATAATAAAGGAAAAATAAAAAATTATTTATGGGGAGAGGATGTGCGGTATCTGCAAAGTCAGGAAAAACAAGAAAAAAGTAAGTAAAAACATATAGTAAATATAAGTAAAGATAAATACAAGATATGAAAGTGTGGGTAGATTGATATATTAGACAGAAAGGAAAGTTTAATGAATAAAGCAGAAAATGCAGATAAAAAACCGACCATGCAAAGAAGAGATGACGAATTAGAATAAAGGATTATAACATTATAAAGTAGTAAGAAGTATGTAGAAAAATGATGAAGTTAAAGAAACATGTTTTTATATCTATATAAAAGGTAAAAGTAATAACTGTGTAATTTCAAAATTGCCTTAATTAAATTTGGACTTATGTTTACAGAAAGAGATCAGTTTATTTTTAGAATTTATTATATTGTTACTTTGAGGGGAAATAATTATAGTTATAGATTCGGTTGTGCAGAGGCGACATGACTTGGAGCCTTGATTATAAGATTTAACTTTTTTATGATAGTCCATTTGATTGAGAAGGGGGTCTTGTTACAGTTAATTTTTTTAACTAAAGAGGTTAGAGAAGTTCCTTGGTTATTATTAGAAGTATGCTTGTTAAAAGAAGAAATGGGGTTTGATATTCTTTTCTTTATTAATGTTGAAGTAGCGCCGATATATGTATGTACTCTATTAAAAGCTCGAGATCTGCTATTTATATTAATTCGCTGATTTGTATTAGTTAAATGGTTTGAATTTTGTACATAGTGTTCATCAATTGGTGGGACAATGTCTGTATGATGACTATTTTGGAGGGGATAATGAGTGTTGTTAGTGTTAGGATGGCGGTTAGGAGAAATATTATTATTCTCATTTATAGTATTATTATTATTAATATTATTATTATTATTGTTATTATTATTATTATTAATATTATTAGTTTTATGATTGCAGATGGAAGGCCTGCTCGAATTGTGTATTGGATTAGTAACTATATCAGATGAGGATGGGAGAAGAATATCTTGAAGACGAAATATTAGTGTCTGTATGGGAGGATTTCGTGGGAGCTCAGTTATAGTGCAAGAATATATAACATCTTTATGGATGCAATCATTATTGAGTGGGCATAGATGTATGTTATTACAATTACAGTTAGTTATGAGTTTTATTGTGAAAGGGATGTTTTGGGCTGATTTAATTTTTTTAATATATATATATATATATATATATATATATATATATAATATTTGTTTAAAAATTGCATAGGAATCCCCTCTGTCAGTTTTTCCTCTACATATATGAAACTTCATATATACGGTATTCGAAACTTGCAAAACTTTATATTTTTGATTTAGCCGGAAAAAGATCGGCGCGAAAGTGTGAAAGTTTAAAAAATGGAATTTGTCAGGCGAATACCGAACGAGGGGATTGCAAATATGCATGCGTAACGTGATAGCTATTAGTTCATATTTTAATGTTTAGCCTTGCAGCAAACACGTCTCTATAGCTGAAGTATTTAGCTAAAAAAATAAATTGTAAGTTTAAAGTTTTGATTTCGATTCTCGGTCGCACGTGCCATTTTTTTACAGCTTTTGAAATAATTACTATATTGATCCTAATATATCATAATAATAATTACCCATCTCCAGTTGTCATAAAAACACAAATTTAAGCTCATGTTATTTAATAGCTTAACAAACCTATACCTAATTTTACACTCCTTTTATTCTCCTATAATTTACCTTTTCATATTTTACTTGTAATTTAAGAATCACTCCAATTTGAAAAAAAGCTTAAAATCGAAAACGTCAAAGAAAACAGTGCACAATGGAAAAGTTTTATTTACATGTAACTTTAGAACAGTAATACAACACAAATACAACAGCAATGAAGTTGCAAATATTTAGTAATGTAACTTGCTGCAATTTGGCAGCCTGCAAATTTTAGTGCATTCTCTTAAATTCGTCTGCGACAGTCCTCCGAGTAAAGCGCATTCTAATTCTCTGTAATTGTTGTCCAAATGCTTTCACGATTTTCATTGCGTAGCTGTTATTTGATGAAATACCATACGTTTTCGGTAGAATAAAGGCATGGTGATTGTGCAGGTCAATCAAAACACGGAATACTCAGCTCTTCAAGGAAAATATAGGCATTGTCAGCTGTGTGAATGGGAACATTTTCTGCATGAAGATAGAATCAACACTCAATTTCTGGCCAAAGTAAGGTTGATACTGCTAAGTAACATATTGAAGTACTTTGTCGAATTATTCGACCTTGTAAGCGGATTATAGATACTAACAACGCCTCACACCAAAACTGAATTTCCGCACCTTACAGCATGTAAACTGTGAACCTAGGATTAATCTTTCGTCCTTCCTTCGACGGGCGTACTGTCTCCCATCACTGCCTATCCCATTGAACTTGCTTTCTCAGCTAAATTCCTTTTCAATCCATATCACGAGTCATGCCTTTCATTATATCCGACAAATTCCAAACGGCACTTTTTGTTTTTTTACAATACACATTGCCTTGCGTCTTGTAACACCGTTCCGCAAATTAGATTTCTTAAATGTGCACTTAACTATAGAAAGAGAGCATTTTAAAACAATATTACAGTGTTGTTGGATTTGGTGAGTTGTTTCAATTATGTTTCTTTGGTTGGAAATCTTGATATCATTGTCTTCCCTGTAAGAAGTAACTTCAGGGCGATCAGATTTAGACTCATCACAAACACTGCCGGTATTGTGTTGCTTCTGCACAGTCATTCGTATCGTTGGCTCATCACATTCCAATCTGCGGCCGATTTCTCGATTGGATAAACTAGAAAGCTGGCGATTAATGAGCTCCTGATGAACACTAAGAGTCTCGAGCTATTTAGAATAATTGTCACAAATTGTACAAATTAGAAACAACATAAATTACAATTAGAGCTGCAAAGTATACATATTTTACGATAAGAGCTGCTAAACCGTGGATGATTTTAGCTGGTATTAAGATCATTCGTTGCTACAGAATTTTGTTTTACCATGTCAATTTGAAGTTATATTTCGTTTTTGAAAAAATAACTTGTATAGACAATCATTTCGGCGTCCCTCTCTCTCTCTCTCTCTCTTTCTCCCTCTATCTCTCTGTCTCTCTCTATATATATCTATACACATATACATATATATATATATATATATATATGTGTGTGTGTGTGTGTGTGTGTGGTGTCTAAAGGATATCAAATTAAAAATCGCTTCCTAGTCAAACTTATCCAGTTTTATAGATATCGATACTATGTTTCAGCAGGTATTCCAAAACCTTTTCGACTCTGTCTTACATTTAATGCATAGTTTTCTAAAATAGTCACTCATTTTGTGCAAAATAGGCTTGAATTTGTGGTAAAGAAATGACGTGCAAACATAATACTGCTTAGACGACAATATATAAACACAACTAATGAAAATGTGAAAAAATTTATTTCAATTGAAACCAAGAAGGGGCAAATATTTATATGAAAATAAATCTAATAACATATTTTAAAGCAATGTAGATTGTAAATATGTGATGTCTTTGTAAACTAGTTTTATCACCAAAAAATATAAATCGAAATACAAGAACTTATCTTAAACATAGATTCGCATGTCGTTTATTCCCTTTTTATGCATTCTATTTGGTATATAATTCATAAACATTTTTATTGAATTCGTCGAATAAACTAGTAATTTTATTTAACGAGGGTCTATAGTACAGTTTCCGTTCATATTACTAGTATAAATGACGGGTCTGTCTTTTACTATGTCATAATTGTCTACCACGTTTATATGTCTAATTTTAGAACATTTATTACACATTGTAGTCACATCGACGACTAAATATAAACAAACACCTATCCACACATATTAGTAACCTGGCAACCCCACAGGGGAGACAACCGAAGGAAGAAAACTGAAGGTGGCTTGAAGGACATTATATATACAAGTGTAGGCAAATTGGGGCATATGATATTAGTTTGAAAATATATAGTACTTATTCTCATGTTGTAATTAAAATTTATCTATGGGATTCTATTTTAATCTCTAAAAAGTATTTCGTGTAGATTCGTCTCATTATACCAATCATATAAGCATTTGTATATTCAATTTTGCTACCACTATATATATATACCTATACACACACACAAACACATGCACATATATATATATATATATATATATATATATATATATATATATATATATATATATATATATATATGCTTTTGCGTTTCATCCACTCTAGGATTCTTCAGGCTTATGCGCATGTTTGTGGTTATCTCTCGTTTTTATATACGAACATTCTATTGAGATTTTAATTAGACAATCAGCTTTGTAGTATCCACCGTACCCTTCCTATCAGACAATGAACATGTAATTACAGGACAAAGCCCAATTTGACCTCTGATTGACCTGATTCTTTGTTCGTGTTCTATTTAACCTGGATATCTAGGGTCTTGATACTTTTTTAAATCTAGGTTAGTTTTTTGTTAGTTCATATATATATATACATATATATATATATATAAATATTTATATATATATATAAATATATATATATACATATATGCACGATAGTTTTTGTATATGCATGTTTATTTTTTTTATTTATTCATTTGTTTATTTTCTATTGTTTTTGTTAGTTTTAAAGTGATTTTGTATCTCTATCCTAGAGTAAATTTTATCCTGTGAACACAGTTGTTTATTATTTCCCTCCCACAGTTTCATAGATGTTGGGGTTCTTTAAAGTCCAGAATAGCAATTTTTTCGTGAGGGCATAATCTATATGGGTCGTCTAGGTCTCTAAATGTGTGTGCTTGTCTTACTATTTTTCATTCGACTACCGGCGAATGTCCGCTTTCGTTTCATTTGCTAATCTTATTTTCATACGGTGTTTTTTCTTGTTGAATGTACTTTTGTGGCTATAATATCGAGTTTTGCAATCAAAGGAAGTCATACATACGTAATATTACTTGGTTTATTATTGTTATTATCTTTTTTCATTTCTGCTAGTTATATACGTGTCTTTTGTGTTAGTTTTATTTTTGTCATAGTGTCCACCTTTTAGTGTTTATTTTGTTGTTGTTTACATTGTTTTTTTTTTATTAAATATTGTGTTATTTTGTGCTTTACTTATCATATCTAATGTTGGCAGAAGCTGTAGGATGACTTTAGGGTATTTTTATTGAAAATTTTGTGTAAGGGGTTGGTTGCGGAAAAGTGCTTTTCGATTAGATCTGGAAACCTTTTGCCAAGTTTTGTTTTTAACATTTGATTGTATGGGTCCGTATACTAGATTATATTTCTTTTTCTTCTATTTTAAATTTTTCTATAGTTATTGGTGTTTTGTTGTTTATATATGATATCAATACTTTTGTATCCACTATTTTTTAGGGATGTTTCATAGATATTGGTTGACCTGGTGAATACGTTTGTATCGATTGAGTTTTTGCTGAGTCTACTTTCGATCGAGTTAGGAATCTATTTCATAATTGATGGTGGGTGATGTGACTTAGGTTTTACGTATATTGAAGTAGCGTTATCAATTTACTAGGGTGCATATGTGTTTTTCCTTAATGTTACGTGACGTTGAGGAAGTTTGTTATTTGTATGTTAGCTCATACGTCTACCTTTAGGTCTTTTTTTCTTCATTTCCTTGAGTATGATGTTCTTAAAGTTATCTCCCTTGACTTTATTGGAGTCGTTTATTATAGGTAATCCATCATCTCTATATAGGCCGATATACGTAGTATCAAATATGCTTGTGAGGGTATATAGAATGAATAATCCCACAAGATCTGATGCCTCTGGAGAATCAGTGGCACCATTCGCCAAATCAAACGAATTTTTCATTTTAGTTTTTATCCATTGGTCATTGTTATTTATTAGAACTGATTTTCATAATTGTTAATGATGTTGCTTTCCTCCGAGGATATATCATCTATGCCTCGGCAAATTCTAGGGCAATGTTAAAATTGCTTCGGATATAGAGGGATAGAAGTCTATTATGTCGAACTGTATAAACGTACATTTGTTTGTGTTTTCTATATTTTTAAACTGGGTGATTGCTTCGGCAGTATTTACCCACTGGTTTAATTCTAGGTCTTGTTTGATTTGTTTATTTACTCTAGATAGTATTGCTTTGCTAATTATACCTATTTCTGGTTTAGTTGGGTTCATCCACGGGTGTTGGGATATTATTGAAGTCCCATTTTTGGTCTTTAAGCAGAAGGTATTCCTTTCTAGGTTTCAATTTGCCAACTTTATCGCTAATTTTTAATTTATCGGTAATTTGTTTACTTTCAGTATGCATTATATCTATGTAGTCGCATTCGTTTGTATCGAGTTTTTGTAATGTTTTCTGTGATTAGTTTGTTATATTCTTGTTTATCTATTTTATAAAACTTTCTAGATTTATCTGCTTTTACAAAGGATTTATTAGAGTTGTTCATGTTTCTAACGATTCTATGTAGTTTCCCTTAGAAATTGTTAGGTTGATTCTGGAATTCTAAGTTTTTCATCACGTTTAAAAGGTCATTTTCAAAGTTAATCAAAAGGTCTACTGTTTTCGCACTTGTTAGGGTTTTAAAACCATAGGATTCTTTTTTGTTTATGTTTTAATTTTTAAAGAAAGAAATTTGCTCGCCATCGGATTCGACGTATTACTTCATGTGTTATTTTAATTAATTTAATAATATAGCAATTCTTGCTTGGTGTGACGATGTTCTTATGCGGTCTGTCCTTCCATATCTATTTTTAATATGGTGAAATCAATTTTTTGGAGAGTGCTCAATTGTTTCAGCGGCTAAGTATAACTACTTCATTTACTCACATAAATTAATATACGAGAGTATAAATTTATGCGTAAACTTATTCACTTCAAAAGTGCTCGATACGTAGGTAGAGCTAGTTAGTAATTTATAAAGTATATATGGCGATTTATATGTGTATGCACACACAAATATATATATATATATGTATATATATATATATATATATATATATATATATATATATATATATATGTATACAACTATTTCCACAGCCAAACCAATGTCGCAGCCCACAAGAGCCAAAAAAAAAAACCCAACAAACTGGAAGTCGAAGGCTCGAGATTAGCCCTCGTTTTGGCTCATTAGTAAGACATATCCGAACTTCGGATTTGAAACTCGAGCCTCTTGCATAC
Source organism: Euprymna scolopes (assembly GCF_053919585.1). Classification (NCBI taxonomy): domain Eukaryota; kingdom Metazoa; phylum Mollusca; class Cephalopoda; order Sepiida; family Sepiolidae; genus Euprymna; species Euprymna scolopes. Next base: position 178,513,835 of record NC_136484.1, on the reverse strand, counting down.
AAGGGCAGCATATCTCAAATCCGGATATGTCTAAGAGATTAGCCCAAACGAGGGCGAAACTGGAGTCTTTGACCTCCGAATTGTTGGTTTCGCGGCTCTTGTAGACCGCGACGTTGGTTCGGACTTGAAAATACTAATATATTATCTCACACATTCTGAACATATATATATATATATATATATATATATATATATATATATATATATATATATATATATATATATATATACATTCATTAATTGTTATTACACGAAAACAGAAGCGATAGCAAAATTCTATTCAAATGTATTTTTGTATGATGAATCCAAATCTATTCTATTGTATTTCTATATATTTATTAATTTCATTTACACACTTTTTTATTGTATATCATTTTTACTTCACTTTTCCATTAGATTTAAGTGGAATTAAGATTATGGTGTTTCATACGACTAAAAGGGTTAGCAAAATGCCGTGGAGAGTTAGGCCTCAAAACGGTGCGTGTTTTATAATGTTAACCCAACATTACCTTCAGCCACTAATAATATTACCACATTATGCTTAAACTGACGATACACTGGTTGATATACCAGTCTATAAATCAAGCCGTTTTCTCAACACAGAAGTGACATTGGTCTCTCGCTAGCTCCATTGCAAGTATCTGCTATTATGCCGATAGCAAATATCTATCTTTGTAATAAAAATAATACTAATGCTACTACTTTACTCCTATTTCTATAACCATTAATAATAAGAAACTTCGCACACACTGTTTATGATTGCACAAAATATATAATGTTTTTCCTCAAGTAACCAAATACGAAATCACTGTAATAATAACACTTATGATTCGACAATAATCCTTAATTTAATCAAAACATTGATAGTAAACGCTTTAATATTAACCGTTTTATTTTTATCATGTAACCAATCTACAGGTTCTTTATAAAATATATTTTCTTCGCCATGATCTGATTTGCCGCTCTCTTATGGTATATATATATATATATATATATATATATATATATATATATATATATATATATATATATATATATATATTAAAGAGTTTGACTCATGTCTAGGTAACCTACATCTAAAAGTTTTAGTGGAGGAAATTGGTAGAGTCTGCAAAGGTCAGTTCTGTCAAGTTTGACTTCTTAGGAGATAAATTTCTGGCCAAAAAGCTTTCTGCATGTAAAATTTCAAATGTTTAGACCAGTAATTGGCTGAGTAATTTGGTAGAAATTGCATAGGTATGGTTTCTAATTAGGCACCGATTGTTATCCCTTAACACTTAATATGTTTTGCTTAAGTAATATTAAAATGTTTGATTTATGTTCAAGTAACCTATATCTAAAATCTTAAGGGTTTAGACCCGACATTATCGGAACAGTTTGGTAGAGTTTTAAAAACGTTGAACTTTGACTACTTGACCGCCAAATTTCCGGCCCAAAAGCGAACAAAAATATTTTTCTCAAATCTCAATACTATTTATGTAAAATCTGGAGTGTATAGACTGAACATCGACAGAGTAGTTTCGTAGGGAAATGCACACTTACAGACACACACAGAGCGAATATCATAGGCGCATAGATTATATATACATGGTCATTTATTGAATGGACTCACTACAAAGATTTGATAACTTTATCTGAACATTTAGTACGGATATATTAACCATTCTAATTGCTCTTCTGACTCATACTTATATATCAATACCAAATGCAATTATATAAATTCAGAACATATAGAGAAACATGCCTAATATCAAAACCACAAATACTTATACATTTTTAAAGCCTGATTAAGATATATTGCATAGAAAAAAAAACTAGCACCTAATTCTTTCTACTGTTAACTTACAGGACAAAGGCAAATACGATGATGTAGCAGTTTATACGTATGTCTTATGTGTTTATTTTTTAATGAGATGCAGATGTTTTAAATCCCCAGAAGCAATTTACATGATTACAAACTCGACAGAAACTCGATCACTTGAAATCTGAGTCATCGGTTCGAGCTTTGAATAGAATTTGACTTTAACTAATAAAGACACTTAAACATAAACGATATTTGCGTTCCATGTCTGGGTTGTTTCGTACGGTTTCTGTTGTCAGAACTGATTCAACATTGTATTCAATCTTTTAATTTGTATTGGGCTACAAGTATTTGATTTCTTTCTGTAATCCTTCCGGCCGATTTATGACGTTAATTTTTTATTACTTTTTCATTACGATGTATGCATGATCATCGTTTCTTTATGTGTGTATTATACTTGATATTGCACGATTAATTCCGTTAATGCACGTTCATATAAAAGGTTGACTTAAAATTGCGTCTATTCTTTCCTATTGGCAATATTTTATAAGATTTCTTCTTCCCATTAATTTTAAACATTATATATTGTTTCGTAACAATATTATTTTTTAAACATTCTATATTGTTTCATATAGTATCATGTGTATTTGACTGTGGATTTTATATCCATGTTTATATATATATATACATATACACATATATATATATATATATATATATATATATATATATATACATGTTCAGGCAAACATAATTAGAAATATCAGAGATACCTTGCTTAATGAGTCTTTTTTTCATTTTTCGATCGTTCGTAAGATTTTTGACACATTTGTAAATACCTTCGATTTTGAAGTTAAAAAAATCTTACGAAAGATCGAAAAAATGAAAAAAAAAGAATCATTAAGCAAGGCCCCTCTGTTGTTTTTAATAATGTTTGCCTGAATGAAGGAATGCTGCCTTAATACACTAATATATATATATATATATATATATATATATAAATATATATATATATATACTTATATAAGCGAGTAAGACAATGATAGAATTCAGATGAAAATCATGATAGATATTCTTTGAAGTAATACGTTATAGGTGATCCTAGCCTTAAGAGAAAAAAAAAACTCAATATTGACAATCCATGGATTAAGGAAATTAACATAACCCCTTCTATATATTCCGTTTGTCAAACAATAAATTCTTAAATCGAATATATGTTTCTAGATGTTGTGTTTTCAGAACTTAAAATTTAACCACCAAACACACACACACACATACATACACACACACACACACATATATATATATATATATATATATATATATATATATATATATATATATATATATATATATATACTATTCCGAATGACTTAATTCCACATTTCTGTTGTGCATATTTACATACAAAGCGATTTATTTGTACTAGATATCTATTATCACTACTGTTATATAAAGTTATTATTACTTTGTAATTGTAATTTTGAGCCGTAAGTCTACGATATTTTGGACTTAATATTCATAAATGCATAATTCCTTTATTTTACATGAATTGTTTTATTTATTAGAAAAAGTTCAAATCTTTAGTTTTTGCAGTATATACACGTTAGAACGATGAAATTGTGGCCAAAGACAAAACTATATTACCGTTTGATGAAAACCGGCTTTTATTTTCTTTTTTGTTGTTATTGTTGTTATTATTGCGAAACATCTACTAACTGGGCAGGTGTGCACAATCCCCAAGAACAGTAGGAACCCTCTATCATATCTTAATGTGACACAATGTTTACGAGCAGAGAGAATATGCACCGATGTACATACCCTGCTCTTTAACGGTCCAAGTTATGACTACAGTACAATTTCCAGCAAACTAAGCATGCATCGTTTGATTGCAATGAATAACGGGGAGGTGCCAAGCATAATGGAGAGAGTCTCCAGCACTGGTTATGGTGTTTACGATGGTGTCAAGTGAGGTACACATCATGCCAACTTACATCTTAAAAGTCGCGTTGACAGTCAAAATAAAAATATATCTGGACGTGGTGAAGATTTTAGTTATACGCTGGTGACCGCTGGCAGATCCTGGGTGCCGTAGTAGGACTCAGCGCTGCCCCCCAAAAGACCCGGTATTGGCGTAAGAAGTAGTGATATGACTTTGTATCGTTCTTTGACTAGCCCCAACTTCTAACCGATCTCACGCTCGATTCATTGCCACCATCCGCAGAATATTTCCGGAGCACCTGCCGGCGCTGTGGAAAGGGCGTTCTCCCAGTTCCGGACTCGCATAAGGGTGGTAATTGATGCTGAAGGCCGTTATATTGAATAGATATCACCTTTATACCATAATCAAATTACCTGAATTGTGATTTTTTTTCAGTAAAGATGTTGAAAAAATGCGGCCGTGTTTTGTTATATAGGTGTTTCATTGACAGAGTCTTATTATAAGTGATGCTGTTGAGAGTCTTTTATTAAAAGCACAGTCTTAGAGTCTTATTGAGAGTTTGTCGTTGAGAAGAGAGAGTCTTATTATAAGTGATGTTGTATCTTTGAGAGAGAGATGCTGTGAGAGTTCTAGAGAGGGGTGTTGTGAGAGATATTGTTCGTTCCGTGTTCGTGTTATGACGATTCATATATATATTAAAAATATGTTCATTCTTAGGTTAATAGATGTGTTGTAGGCACCGCCAAAACTGGGGGGGGGCAGGTCAGTACTTTTTGACGGACCGTCTTTTTAAATATCTACCAAAAATCAGGTAATTATCCGATCAATACGAAATTTTCAGCGATTATTAGGAGAAGAATGAACTTTATAACAGTGTACTTATTTTTCATAAACGATATTTATATATATCTATTTTTTTGCTTACAAAACCCCCCCTTGTTTTGAAGTGGGAACAAATATGCTTAAAATAATCATCTGAAACTGAAATCAACATATTGTGTTGTTGTAAGGGACAGAATTATAGATTCAAAAAAAAAAAAAAAAATTGTTTGCATACCTTATTTTGACGTCTGAATATCAGAACTTCGATTGTGTTTAATTATCCCGCCTTTGAGTTTTGAAGTGTGAAATTCGGTGAATATGTTAAGTAAAATAATTAATTTAAGTTAAGCAAAACAAAAAAAAAAAAATTTAATATTTATACGAAAAAAGCTATTTTAAAATTTTTGATAAATAAATTAACAATTTTTTTTAGCGAGCCGAATAATGCATGACCATTATTAAACAGGGCATGCTTTGAATAATCGATACCAAAAAAAAAAATTCGATAAATATTGTGCCCTTTGTGTTAAAAATAGCATCATTTTTTTCGATCCCGTTTGAAAACGTTTGCCGCCTTTCGACTACGGTGGACCAAACGCGCTGAAATAACTTTTTTTTATTCTGCTTTAAATTGCCCCCCCCATTTTGGGGAGCCTGGCCCCCACACACATACACATTAAAAACCAAACGCATACAAATGGTCACCCATCTGGTACTGGCCAGCCTCAGCTTAATAATACATTGAAATTTTCGTCACTGAAAAATAAGTTTTTTTTGGCCTGTTTGGTCTTCCATAGTTTGCTTTTTATCAAAGGAAAACGTAAACAGCGTCGATCTGAACTCTACGTCAATGCGAAATATCTGGTTACCTATATGAATAAGTGGAATTATTTGAAATTCAGGTACTTATATTATAATATTTTTGCATATTCTCTTAGAAAATCATCATAAATCTTAGTTAGACAATAAATAAATTAATTAATTATTTCAAAAACCCTTTTTTTTAAATATTTAAGTACGTTTTTTGTGCAAGACAAAAAATGTCAATTGTTAACTTTTTGGGAAAATTTAACATTTAAAATTGAATTAAAAATAGTAGAAAAAGTTTTACATTATTCTGTTTTCTATATGATAAAATTCAGGGTTTTATCTTTCTGGAAAAAAAAAAGTTACTCAGAAATAATGGATTTTAATAAATGTAATTTCGTTTTAAAAAACAACAACAACTTGATTTTGCGGCCATTTTTGGCGGTGCCTAATGTGTTGCTATGTGAAGCTCTTAAAGTTAGGAGATAGTGTTCATACATTGTGTAGACATGCCTTCAGACAGTCTTAATGTAGATATGAGATGTAGATTCACATTGTGGATATGAGATGTGTATGTCACGACATTTTATAACACAGACGTATAATAACAATTCACTTTACCTTTTTGTAAGGATCACAAACACAAAGACGAGCTTTATCAAACACATGATGGGTTTATTTCTTCTCGACCGGCCGTTGTTTTCTCATCAAGAATTCAAAGCTTCACATTTTAGTTTCAAAGTGACCGTCTCGCTTCCTAGACGTTCGAATTTCATACTCCATACTCTCTCTGAGTTTCTCACTGACTGTCTCTCCAACTAACTAACTCTCAATTCCTATATTGATAAACCCATGTATGTCCGGCCACGTGAGCAAAATTCACGTGTTCAACATTTGCGATTTGCACGTTTCCGACATTATGATTTCCCAATAACCTATTTTTTCTTTGACGTTGTTACAAAGGAATTCAACCTACATATCTAATTCATTGTACCCATATTTTATTATCCAGATTCTTTCTAACAGTTGAATGGTTTATTTATTATTTCTTTCATCAGAAATAACAATTTATTGGACATTCCATTTAAATATATTTCTCTTTAAAACTTATATCCAAGGTTCGATTTCTGCTTTCTCTCATTTTATTTTGATTTTAAGTAATCTCTCTATTTTTATACTTTCATGAAAAGGGGACAGTCCTAATCATGTAACAGTTTTAGGGCGACCCTTTTATCGATAGAACCGGCATTTTTAAGAGGAATATTCTTTCGTTCCATCCTACATGTTTATATATATATATATATATATATATATATATATATATATATATATATATATATTTATATAGTCATCATCATACATGACGCTTTCGATGTATCGCAGATCACCAGTGCGGTAGACGAGCAATTACCTCCATCAAGGATCGAAACTAGACTGCTATCATAAAGATCGATGAGTTAAATCTGCAATGAAAACAATCTCTGATTTAAAATTATTTAAAGTGTGTAAGTATCTTTTGGGTCACCCTATATTTCAACAAATACAGATAAACTTGCGTGATAAAAATCTACGTCGATTTTCAATACTCAATTCTTGTATTTATATCAGACTGTAAGTTGTGATGATATTGAAGCATACTGAAGAAACGAAAACTTTGTAATACTTATGACTAAAAAGTCTAAACAAATGGTATGATATAAATTATTAGATATAGTGTTTATGTTAAAATAGTCCCATGCCTCCAGCAGCATACTGCATGTTCTTGGTGGAGAAAGATCTACAAAATATATTTTATTTCCATTGCAGTGTCAATAAATGAAGACGCAATGTGGACCATGACTTTAGGATAACGCTGAATTTATATTCGTCATCTGTTAGAGATTCCCCTTTACAATTACTTTAAAATAAATTATTGAAATAGTTCTTTCTTTTATTATTTTTTACAAAATATATTTTATTTCCATTGCAGTGTCAATATTTTTTAACCACAGTTTCTAGTTTAGGTTCGTTCTTCTCTAACTGATCATACGGGTTGGTTTAGTGTTTATTTAAGATATGTTTAATCTTATTGTTTTATCTTATCATTACTTTGTTTAATTTAAAAAAATATATTTAGGAATATGTATCTATTATTGTTTCCGTTATCTATTATTGTTAAAAAAGCACTTGCAAATAAATGCGACGGAATATTCTTCGAATGAAAATGCCGTTAACTGTTACACTATAATATACATCGCTTAAAGTTCAAATTTATAAAACGCATCTTTGATAGTTTTTATTGTTTTAAGGATGAACATGAATGAAATCAGGTTTGATGCATTTTTTAATTCATGTTTTATTTTGTATTTGATTCCTATTATATTCCAATGCATCAATTTCCTATTTTTTTACCTCTTTCGCTGTTTTTTTTTTTTTTTTAGTTTCACCCCCATTGGTTCTATTCGCCGACAAAATGCTTAAATACTTCAGTTCTTCTTCAAATAATTTCATCTTATTTCAAATCGCACAGTACTTATATCCATTCAAAGCATGATCAGTTCGAAGTTTTGAATGATGTATTTCTATAATACGTGTTTAATACCTTCATACATACCTTTTTTGAAATCGCACTAGAAATATAAAAGTGGAGAGGTGTTCTTGATTGTATACGTATGTAAAACTGCAAAAAAAAATGATTTAATTTAACGAAAAATTCTTATATAATTTTCAATAAATATACGAATTTAAATTAAAGTTGTCTTTAATAACAGTAATTCTGATATGTATGAACCTATGCTAATTTTGTAATCATGCCTATACTGTTTTTTTAACTTGTGGAGTTCCTTTATCGTGACGAGTTGAATGCGAAATAAATTAAATAATTGACATAATAATAAGATGGCCGATTATGTGCTACGAAACGAGTATTGCCAAGATCTTAATATGTGTGTATATATATATATATATATATATATATATATATATATATATATATACATATAATATATATATATATATATATATATATATATATATATATATACTAGCTGTACCCTGCCACACGTTTATGTGGCTTAATTTCGTGTAATGGAAAATTCTAACAAAAAGAGAAAATGCATGTTGCTTATATTCTTAGTACAGTAATCCACTCCAAAAAGTTTTAAAAGAGGCGAAAATGAAAAAAAAAAGTACTCTTTCAGAATTGGATGCGGATCCTCGGGAGTTACCATCAATCATGGCTTGGGCTCGAGCAACATTCAGTGGATTAAGCGGAAAGTTTCTAAAATGTTGAAACGCTAAATAGTTTTATTTTTTATTGTATTAAAAAATGTGAGGTTTTAATTAATATTTGGGTAAGAGTGGTTTACTATACACAGATTCGAAAAAGTTGCCCCAAAATAAATAAATTAAAGCAAAGGTAAGGTAAATTACGTTTCTATCTAACTGGATAATTTTTTAGTGTTTTTATTTAATGTAAAATATTTCATCGGCTAAAAATCTCAGTGTTTATCTATGTATTTGAAAAAAACGAATGGTCGCGGAATCAGTTGAATACGTTAAGTTTGGGAAAATCAGTTAAAAACTGTATAAAACAGTGTTAGACACCTACTGATTATATGTTATTGTGTCATAGACTGACATATTCGGTGAGTTTCTGATAGTATTTTATGTAGTTTTTTTTTGTCGTAAATCATTTTCTCAAGCTGAACATCATCAACAGTGTCCGTCACCATTTGTATTTTCCAAATACACTGATAAACACTGTTCTTCGAGCCGACTAAATGTTATAGAAAATAAAACGGGTTTGTATTAGTAAACCCAGAAACGAAAATGTTGTTGAAAAATAAATATAACAAATGAATGTTATCAAAGGCAAGATAAGTTACGTTCTACCTAACTGGATAAGATTTTAGTGTTTTTATTTAGTGTAAAATGCTTAATCGGTTCGAAAAAATGTAGTGTTTATCTGTATATTTGAAAAATATTAATGGCGGCAGACTGTTTTGAACAGGTTAAGTTAAGGAAAATGAGTTAAAACAAAAAACTATACAAAATGTCTGGAACTCACTCAATATATGTGACATAGGCAGACATGTATTCGATGGTTTTTAACAGTATTTTGTATAGTTTTTTTTTAGTTTTAACTCATTTTCCTGCACCTAATGTGTTTAACACAATCTGCCACCATTTGTAATTTTCTAAATATAGCAGTAAACGCTGTGTATTTAAAGCCGAATAAACATTTGACATAAAAAAAAACAAAAAATATCCTTTTGGTAATAAAGTAACATATCTTGCCTTTGATAATATTTGTTATACATTTATTTTTAGACAATTTTTCCGAATCTATATGTACAGTAGTACAAACCCAATAAAAACACAAAAATAATACAATTAAGTAGAAAAGTAACTTATCTTGCATTTGATAATATTTTCTTCTTACATATTTGCAGCGTTTTTTTTTTTTTTTGGACATCTTTGTCAAGTCGTTGTACAAGTACAAACCTCAAGGTGTATTTTGCTGTCTAAGTTTATTTTTCGTACCGCGCTTGAAATTAAATTTCACGATGTCTTTTTTGGGGGGGTTACATTAGGTCTACCTCCACAATTTTCGACTATGCTGAATAAGAAAATCTTATTTAAAATTTGCAAAGACAATTACTTTTCGAGATATAAAGACCTCTACTCTGCACTATAATTCACTGACGGACATGAATAAACACTCACACCCTCCCCATATTAAGAACGGCTTTCGCAATAAAAACATGCCTAACTACGTGTGTTAAGCTTTTACTTGTCTTTCGTCTTTTTAAAACTGCTTTTGGAATAAATACCACCATTCTTCCCATGTTAAGATCGGCTTTCAGAATAAACACCCCCAACATACCCATGTAAAAAATTGTGGAGGTGCACCTAATGTGAAAATTAACCTTTTGTTTTTTTTAATAAATTGCTAATTGAAAGCACAGAATAGTGACAAAACACCATCCCCACTCCTTGGTAAATAATAGCAAAAGCACAGAATAGTGACAAAACACCATCCCCACTCCTTGGTAAGAATAGAAAAAAAAAATAATGGTTTTCTTGGTTGAAATTTGCCCGTATTTCACCTAAAAATTTCTGGTGCTAATGAACTTACTGATCCGCGCTATTTTTTACATCGTATTTCCAAGTTTAATTAAAGTTTTATGATATGTGTTTAATTCAATTGTAAGGTTAAAGTACAGAATATGTACAAAACACCCTCCCCTCCCCATGTCAAGAATTGCTTTTTAAATAATAGCGTTATTATTTCAGGGCGGATCACTCTCTACATGAGAACTTAATATTTTTTCAGCCATTATTACCATAGAAAGGGGATGGTGTTTTGTAACTATTCTGTGCTTTTAACTAACAATTTTTTTTATTGAAAAGACATTGTGAAATTATAAAAAAATAAAAGATGATGTGAAAGTTGAATTTAACTTTTAAAAAAAAACAATGTGAACGGTGCGTTCCACATTGTAGCCGGAGCTTATTTGGCAATAAGGTCACGTTAGTCGATTAATGGGTGCTAAGGCACTTACTGATCCGCGCTATTTTTTAAAAATCGTATTTCCATGTTTAATTTAAGTTTTATGTTTTTTTGGTATTTTTTTAGATTAAGTCCACCTCCACATTTTTTTTAAATGACGACTTTTGTAGGTTTCCGACTATGCTGAATACGGACATCGCATTGAAATTTTGCAGAAATAAGTAGTTATCGAGATATAAATAGTTGTATTATGCATTGTATTCTTTGGCGGCCATTTTTGTTTCGCGTGTAGATTTGTATATGACGCGCACATGCGTGTAAAATAGATGCCCACCAGAGAGACTACAATACATTATACAACTTTTTATATCTCGCTAGCTACTAATTTCTGCAAAATTGCAATGCGATTTCCGTATTCAGCATAGTTGAAAACCTTCAAAAAGCGTCATTTAAAAGAAAAATTGTTGATATGGACCTACTCTAAAAATTCACCGTTTTTTTATTCAATTGTAAGGTTAAAGTACAGAACAGGTACAAAACACCCTCTTCTCCCCATCTTTAGAATAACTTTTTTAAATAATAATGTTATTATTTCAGCACGGATCAATAAGTGCACGAGCACCCAATTTCTTTTATAAAGAAAAAAGCATTTATATTTTCTTATATAAAAACAACTTCTGTAAAAAAAAGAAAAAGCGTGTACTTTAAATTTTTTTTCAAAAGGTTTTCTTAAAAAAACAAAAAATACGGTAAACAAAATCAAACAACAAAACATTAATCAGTATTCACGCAGAGAGTGATCCGTGCTGAAATAATAACGTTATTATTTAAAAATACATTCTTAACATAGGGAGGGGAGGGGGTTTTACCTATTCTGTACTTTAACCTTGCAATTGAATAAAAAAACATAACGTTTTAATTAAACGTGGAAATACGATTAAAAATAGCGCGGATCACTCTCTGCATTAGCACAGAAAGTACAGAATAGTTAGAAAACATCCTCGCTCCCCATGTTAAGAATGACTTTCTAAATAATGTTAATGCTTCAGTATTGTTCCTTATCTGCTTAAGTTTAACTTTTGTTTATTAAATTGTTTGGTGAAAGTCCAGAAAAGTTAAACACTCCCCTATTTCCATGTTAAGAATGGCCTTTTAAATTATAGCGTCATTATTTCAGCAGGGTAACTTATGCATAAGTACCATGTTTTGTTTTTAATATGGTAGGTGAAAGGACGGAATAGTTACAAAATACCGTCCCCATGTTAAGAATGTCTTTCTAAATAACATTGTTTCAGCACGGTGTTTTCTATGCATACGTACTATCTATTTTTGTTTATTAAATTGTTAGGTGAAAGTATAGAATAGATGTATACCTCCTTCCCCCTGTTAAGAACAGCTTTCTAAATAACGGTATTATTTCAGCAAGGTACCTTCTCTGCATAAGTACTATCTTTTTTTTATTAACTTGTCAAGTGAAAGTATAAAATAGTTACAGAACGCCCTCCATTCCCATGTTAACAATGACTTTCTTTATAGGTATATTTCAGCACGGTACCTTCTTTTGTTTATTAAATTGAAAGGTGAAAGTATAGAATAGTTACAAAACGCCCTCCCCATGTTAAGAATGACTTTCTAAATAACGTTATTATTTTGGCACTGTATTTTCGTTGCATAAGTATCATGTTTTGTTTATGAAATTTTAGGTGAAAGTTCGGTACTCATGCAGAGAGTGATCCGTGCTGAAATAATAACTTAATTATTTTAAAAAAAAAAACATTCTTAACATGGAGGGGGAGGGTGTTTTTTTACCTAATCTGTATTTTAACCTTATAATTGAATAAAAAAAAATATAATTAAACTTTAATGTAACGTGGAAATACGATTTAAAAAATAGCGCGGACCACTCTCTGCATTAGCACCAAATATTATTTAAGCACGTTACGAATCCGCGAAATTTCTTCGAAAAAAACCTGCACTTTTACTAAACAGTATATATTGTTAATAATAAAAAAGTTCATATTTTCTCATATCTAAACATAAAAACAAAAACAAATAAAAATCAAAACAAAAAAACGACTTCGACTCAAAAAGCAAGCGACGCACTTTTTTTGCCTGCTATAATAAAGAAAACATGTTCAATTAAAAAAAATGGAAGATAAACAGATGGATTATGTTTGTTTGGTTTTTTTTACTTATCGAGTAAACAGAAATGAAATCTTCTAATTCGTTTCGTAAAATCATGGTATGTGAAATGAATCGAACCGGAAGGTCAGTTGTATCAACAAAACAGGTTCGCACTAAAGGCTTACGAAAAATATTTTATTTAATATTTTAATAATTGTCAATGTAAATTTATTTTAATAACATAGAGATATCCCTCGATTCTAAAGATGTGTTGTCTGAAAATTTAAAATAAATTGGTAATGTAGAAATATGGTTGTATCAACTTTGAACAAACCAAGAATTACATTTATATATATATATATATATATATATATATATATATATATATATATATTACATAGACATCACCCCCATTATAAAGGCCAAGAGGTCACTCAAGGATAAGGGTTAAAGAGTGCGCAGTAGAAATTGGACAATATATTAATCATCAGTAATGAAAATTCGGTAAATTTGATAACTTATACGTAAGGGTTCATCAAGAACTTATTTGCGTTAGACTTGAACACAACCATATTGTAGACAGCCGGAAAGCAGGAAAATGCAGGCGTGCAGTTCTAAGAAAGAATCTTTGTTCATGGAATCTACGTTTAGGTTTAGGCACATATAAAGCGTGGGGGAATTATTGATAGTGTTTTCAGCTAGAGGAATGTTTCTTGTGAAAGTTTGGTGAGGGGGGACCATAGACTGAAGCTAAGTCGAACACTTTCCATGAAAATAACGATACATAAGTGACAAGCTGTCAACATATCTTCTGTTAGATAGAGGTTGCAGAGAAGAGAAAAGGGGCATCTCCTACGAGGCTACGAAGTATATTTTCAACTCTTTAAATGCAGGATAATCCTTTGTAGCAGCTCCTGCCCAGATGTGGTCACAGTATTCCATTCTTGGACGTGTCTCGCTCTTATATAGATAGAGAATTGCATCAGCAGTGAGATATCTACCGGATCGATAGAAAGATCCCACCATTTTTCCAGCGGCCTTGGTAACGGGATTTGATGTACGTGTTCCATTTAAGACCAGGAGTAATGGTCAAGCCCAGAAGCTTGTCAAAACTTGGGGCGTCCTGATGACGGGAGCCATTCATTTCATTTGATGTAAGATATTGATCAGAATGTTGATGATGTAAAGAGAGAAGCTTGGTTTTAGATGCATTAAAAGTAACCAGCCACTCCTTTCCCGATTGTACTACGTGCTCAAGATCAGAGGAGAGAGAATCGGAGAGAACTTGGTCGTTTACTGTCTCAGATGTGCTACCATAAATGGTAGTGTCGTCAGCATAAATGTCTACAAATGATGTAAGGATGTGATTTGGAAGATCAGTAATGTATATCAGGAAAAGAGTTGTGCCCAGGATGGACCTCTGAGGGGCACCAGCATTACTACTGTGAGCTTCTGATTATTCTTATGAACCTATCAGAAAGAAATGATTTAATAACACTGTGCAACACTAAAAACAGTACAGGATATCTGCAGTAATTTTTGTATACCTAGTAACGTGGAAATTTTATTGCTGGCTTTCTTTTTGTTGAATGAGGTATAATTTGTGCAAAATTGCCACAGTCGTAAATTTCAGTAAAAACGTCAAAAATGGATTACTGACGACTTTGCAGTCACATATTATGTGTATTAAATTATAAATCTTAAGAGAAAAACACAGTTTAATATACACACATTATGTACATTATTTGTTAAATCATTTATTTGAATCATTTATTTGCTAAAGTCAGCCGAAATTAGCTATTTTTCCAGATTAAGGAGAGCTAGATGACAGAGCTAGCTTGGTTATCATAATATATTCTAGACCAAGGGCTAATTTTTTTCAAAAGTAAAAACATAATGCTGTAGCACATGGTTTGGTGTTCACCACATTCTGAAAAGCCATGGTATTCGTCAAGAAAGGCATTTTTTAATGTAGGCTAAAAAAATCAAGGAAAAGAAGCCAAAACTTGCCTCAGAACCTTATTTGTAGGGCACGGGGAAAATCTGAGGGTTAAAAAAAGATATATATATTTAATAAAGTATTTTTAACTAAAAACGACGATAAAGACCGGATTATTGTGTATTTTAATGTTTTAAACATAAAGGGGCATTTTATACATTATTTTCTGAAAATTTACTAAATTAAATGCAAAAAATAGAAATGAAATTTTTCAACCCCTTACTTTATGTACGAAAGAATCTAATAACTTGCTAGTGGGCGTTTATAATGGCTTAACGTGTTAACATTATAGAATCCTTATTTTTCCTTATAAAACAATTTACTTTTTTTCTTGTCTTTATTCTTTAGATGCAGTATAGGCTTTGACGATGACTTCAAGACAGTGCAAAAACGATCCAAGCAAATTCTGCTACATATGTGGTGAATTAACATTTGCTAAAGAAAGGCGCAGCATTACCAAACATATCAAGAAATTGTACAAGGCGTACTTTCATTTTGATATAGGAGACCAAGACAAGTCATGGGCTCCTCATGCCTGTTGCCTTACATGTGTGAAAAGATTGAGCGCATGGTATGCAAAAAAGAATGTTCACATGAAGTTTGGTGTGCCAATGATTTGGCGAGAGCAGAAAGATCATTCTAATGATTGCTATTTTTGTCAGCAAGACTATACGGGCTGTACAACAGCAAAAAAAAGAAACACATTGTTTGCCCAAATTTGCAATCAGCAATGCGCCCAGTTGAGCACTCAAAAGAGTTACCTGTACCAAAACCCCCTGATCAGGAAATGTGGAGTTCAAGCAGTGGGGATGAACATTACAGTGATGAAACAGTAGAATTTTCTAATTCAGAAAGCAATAATAAACCAATACTATTTTCTCAAGATGCTCTAAATGACTTATGCAGAGATCTTTATTTAACCAAAGACAAAAGTGAACTTCTTGCATCAAGGCTTACAGAACGAAATCTTCTTAGAAAAGGTGTGAAAATAACATTGTACAGAAAACGTGCACAAAACTTGCATGTTTTGTTCACTTTGACAGATGATTTATGCTTCTGCAATGACATTGTTGGACTTTTTGAACAGCTGGAAATAAAATATGATAACACCAACTGGCGACTTTTCTTAGATGCATCCAAGGAAAGTATAAAAGCTTTTTTGCGTCACAATGGGAACATCCTGCCATCTGTTCTTATAGCTTACAGCACAACCATGAAAGAATCATATGAAAATGTAAAAAACAATTTTAGCAAGCATACATTATGAAGTCCATAAATGGCATGTTTGTGGAGATTTCAAGGTTATATCCATGCTCACTGGCCTTCAGCCAGGCTATACTAAATTTTGTTGCTTCTTGTGCTTATGGGACTCTAGAGCAAGAGCTGAACACTATGTACGCAAGCACTGGCCTACTAGAGATGAAATTGAGCTAGGAAAACATAACATCAAACACGAACCACTTCTGCAAAGTGACAGAATCCATTTACCACTTTTGCATATTAAACTCGATTTGTTCAAGCAGTTTGTGAAAGCACTAGACAAGGATTCCTTGGCATTTGCATATCTTGCAGAAAAGTTTCCATCATTTAGTCGAGCTAAAATAAAAGAAGGTATCTTCATAGGTCCCCAAATTCGAAAAATTGTTCTTGATGAAACTTTTAACACACATCTCACGAGAAAAGAAAACTGTGCCTTTGAGTCATTCAAGAAAGTTTGTGATAACTTCCTGGGAAAACATCGTTCAGAAGACTATGTGCAAGTTGTGAATGATCTATTGCATCATTTTCACGATATGCGATGTAACATGTCTCTAAAAGTTCATGTGCTCCACTCTCATTCGGATTTTTTTGCTGAGAATCTTGGCCATGTGAGTGATGAACATGGCGAAAGGTTCCATCAAGATATTTCATTAATAGAAAAAAAACGTTTTAAAGGAAAATGGAACACTGGTATGTTGGCAGACTACTGCTGGAATTTAAAAAAGGAGAGTTAAGAGGACAAATGTTGTTTAAACTGGTGAATTCGGTGTTTTTTTTTTCAAAATAATTAATAATAAAGTACATGAAAATGGTACCTAATCCAAAAAATAAATGTCAGATTTGGAATCAGCATACTTTTCTTACACCGAAACAGGTCTTATATGTCTTGTACTTTTTTTTCAATTCAAATTTGTTGCACAGTGTAATTGAGAAGACATTTCCAGCTATACGATAGCTAGAGATCTTGTGAAGTAATCCTTTATGCCATACCCTATCTAAGGCCTTAGGTATGTCAAGATCAATTGCACTAGAAAGGTTTCCTCCCTCTAGAGATTTGGTTATCCTATGAGATATAACTGTAAGCACATCTTCTGTAGATCTAGCAGAACGGAAGCCATATCGAGTGTCACTAGGAAGGTTATTTTTGTTTAGATGGTTGATCACTTCTATATTAAAGACAGATTCCAGGAACTTACTGATGACGCACAGGAGACGTATTGGCCTGTACTGAGAGGGGGATGAGCGATCACCTTAATTTTTAAATACAGGGCATACTGATGAAATTTTCCAGCGTGATGGGAAGCTATTCTCATTAAGACAACGTTTAAACGGTTTTGTAAGTATGGGCTCTAGTTCATGGTTAAGTTTTTTTGAGTACTATCAGTAGAATAAGTTTAAATTTGCAAAATTGAGTTAAAAGCATATTATTTGTACACCAGGAAATCTGTACGAGTCACCAGCTCTAACTAGGTTATCGACCATGATGGAGGCATCTTTCCCCAATTTTTATATCATGCTTTTTTTCTCCTCGATACACTACCTGAGAAGTCCTACAAGAACATTGCTCCGAGAGGGTAATGCCACACCTTGTTTCTGCACCCGGTATTTTTAAGTTTTGGCATTGATCAGAGTATTATGTCGCATACTTGGATACATATTGTTCTAAAGTAAAAGAATAATCGTGGAATAAGTAATAGATTCCCCTCACACATTAATATAAATAACATGACTATTGATGCGTTAGGAAACGCGTGTTGTCAAGAATTTAATATATATATATATATATATATATATATATATATATATATATATATATGTGTGTGTGTGTGTGGGTGTATATATATATGCGTGTGTGTGTGCGTGAGTTTGTATATATATATATATATATATATATATATATATATATATATAGTAATTCAATTACATTTAAAAAAACTTTATTCAAATCAAATATTTTTTATTATTCTAAGTAAGACAAAGAATACTTTAGAAATGTTATCTCCTTATCCTATAGGATTTCGATGCATACCATCTCTTCAGAGAAGCAAATATTAGCAAATAGATATAATGGTATTCACCCTATTTGCTAAAGTCAGTTCGACATGGAAAATCAAAATCAATGATAACAACCAATCTAATGGGGGAAGTAATGAATATAATCGAAGTACCCAGAACGCAAATATATATAGGGAAACATATGGTCGAGGATCTAATAATAACAATAACAACAATAAAATAAAATTAATACAATTCTTAGTAAAAACCAGAATAGGATTAAAGAGCACCCGCGTTACACATCTTCAGGCCCCCTCTCAAGTCAGCCCCCCAAATAAAAGATTCCCGAACACTGGGATAGATGAATCAATAAACAATAATAAAACAAGGAAAACATTGAATTACATGGGTGCATCCTCTAACTTAATAAAAGTAAGAATGTCAAATGACTTGCACACTTTCAGAAATGAAAGATCTAAAAACAATGATAATAATAGGACGTCCTTAACTACATTAAGCAATAGCCTGGAAGACAAGAACAAGTCTTATTCAATTAAATGGGGTATACTGAATAAGTATAGGTCATATACACCAATCTTTGTATATCCGAAAGAGTATACATTATCACCTTCAATAATCTCATAATAAATGCCAAAAAATTAACTAGTGTCTAGATGTAAACACATGAAAAAATTTAAATACACCCGCCTTCAAATAAAATAACATACTTTCTCTGTATACATGTAAATGAGTAAAAACTAAATGCATATCGCTTGTGACTGAAATCTAAGGTAAAATATTGCGAATTATAAAATCTTTTTTTTTAAATATTCTCAAACGTCTCATCTAACCGTTCGTTGTCAGCGATCTCGATTACCCCTAAAAAAACAAATTAGAGGGATCGGTGTTCTGTTGTTACGTATCTGAAGATATATAAAAAAACATAACACCTGATTTCTGATGAAAAAGTGCATGAACATATTTTAGTATCGTACCTATATATTTATTATAAAGTTTATAATTTTGTTACAAAAATTCAAATATAGACTGAATAAAACTTCTATTTTTATATTTCCTTAAAAAAAAGCAACATTATATACAATGTTTGCCATCCATACCTTAAAATTCATTGACGTTACTTTTATTGAATGGCTTAGTAAACAAAGTTCCAATCTTAACGAAACCCATTCATATTAAAAATATATTTTTTTAAAAACATACAGAATTTTTGTGATTCCGATGTATTTTTTAAAGAAATCATGTCACTTGTGCCTTTAACATCCTCAAGCAATTTTTTTGCGACCACGTGAAAGTTAACAAACTCGCCCACCTTCTCGCTATGTTTCTAAATTTGCTGAAATTATTTTCTGTCAATCAATTTTAAATGCTACAACTCTTTTTAAATACGAAATAAACATCGTTTCCGATCATTTTTTCCCACTAGCCATAGTTATCTAAAATGGTCGTCACGGTGATTTCTTCCTATGAAGAGTTCTAAATTGATGTTTAAGCTTGTAAATTCGAAAGTAATTCCTTATTAAAGGTTATCGTTGAAGCTTATGGGATTAATTGATTTAGTTTTGCTTCTTAACGTTGAAAAAAAAACTCTGTTTCTGTTCGACCACGCCGCTATTTTATTGTTGATCCAAATAAATTATTTTTAATTTTTAACATAAAACAAGTTTCGGGGTTGTTTTACAATCCATAAGAAAAAGTTGTCAAAACTTTTCTACCTAACTAAATAAAGTTTTAGTGATTTTATTTAATGTGAAATGTTATTCGGTTAGAAAAAATAAGTCGTGTTGAACGCTCTGCGCGAGGAAGAAAAAAATAGCTGTGATATCTCTTCACATCTTCGAAGTTTTGACAATAAGTTGAATAAAACAAACACCACCCAATAACTGTTACCGTGGCATTTATTGGGTGTTTTTATTTATTTATTTATTATGTGATATAAGTGAATATTTGTAATGTATTATCATTTTTAGTGGTTTACACAACACAAGATCGGTATTTCTTATGTAGGGAATCTGACCTGAATAAATTCCTCAGGAAATGAAGATGAGTGCTGGTTAACATTTTGCTGGTTAGTATTGGGATTATTATTATTATTATTATTATTATTATTATTATTATTATTATTATTATTATTATTATTAGATATGCTATTTCGTTGTTGTTGTTGTTGCTGTTGCTGCTGTTGTTGTTGTTGTTGTTGTGTTTGTGGTTGTTGTTGTTGTTGTTGTTGTTGGTGGTGGTGTTGTTGTTGTTGTTGTTGTTGTTGTTGTTGCTGTTAGGTCCTAGACTATATATTTGTGCCCGGAATGTTTGGATTCGAATCATTATTTGCTCCGAAGATTTGGTCTTTCCCCATATTTCGACCATTGCCTAATTGTGCTAGCGTACACCACACATGTTGGTATACAGTCGTAATTTAAAGGGGGTTCGTATTTATTGTGGCGGTTACATTTATTAATGAATAGATAGTTATTAAGAAGATTCTGAGCTTTTTTAATTTTCCTATCATCTGTTGGTATTATTGTCTGGGCTAGATTTGGCATTGTAGAGTGTGATATTTCATAGAGTTGTTTGTTTAATATTGTCCTGTACTATTGTGTGTACATGAAATATTTTTTACTATTCTTAAGAATTCCTTGGATAGGATTGTTTTTACATGAGCAAAATGGTGAATTGAACTACATAGTTTGTTTACGCTTTATTCTTTTATTTTTATCATATTGTTTTTGGTTTTGAATTGTATGGTGGCGGTTTCCTTCGTGATGAGGTTATTATTGTTAAGGAGTTGCTGTCCGGTTTTGTTGCTATTAGTTTTTATTGTCATATTGTGGGTAATTATTGAGTTTAACATCGTCATTAAAGGGTTTTCTTGTAATATTCTATATGCCGTTATAACTTGAGTTCCTTTATAGCATTGTTGTAAACGTCGATACTTGGTCAAAAGCGTTTTTGTCAGCTTGCAAATTTGAGATCCTTTTGAGAAATAAATAAATATTGATTATTGAAAAAGGATGGCTGCATTGTTTGAGCACAGTTAAGATTCGGCTTATGATAAGGGCACAGGTTAAGATTCGGCTTATGATAAGGGGGTTAAGATTCAGAATATACATTCCAGAAACTATCTAAAACATTGGATGTTTTTATATTTAAATTGTTAGGCCAGCTATTTTGAAAACTTCGCGTAATTTTAAATAGTGTTGTTCTAATGCCTAGGCGTGGCGGGAGTTACTTATAATGTTTTTTCTTTGTAAGACCCTCCGTGGAGATTGTTAAATTCTATATTAATTTTTTTTGATAGAAAAATACCCCCTAAAATGGTCACTGTTGTACTTTTGTTTTTATTCACGAACTGAAATTACACTTAGAGTAAATTATGAAACTTATATAAAAATTATGAAATTATATATCTATAAAAACATCTTCATCGGACTGATATAATAAAGTATTTACTCATCAAACTAAAAGAGAAACCGAGAAAACATGCCTACTTCGAATTGTTACCTTGTGCCTCGGAAGAATTACGATACGCATTTGATCATTTTACTTGTGGGCTACCAAAAACTCTCATTCAGGATTTACTATTCAGTTTGAATATGAAGTTCAATATCCTTTTCATTCTGAACAAAGAGCTAATGTACCTCACTATATTAATTAAAACACTTGGAAAAGTTAATTATGATATGTTCTGTTTATTATATTAAGCAAATTAGGTATAAACCATTATAATATTTGCTAATATTTTTTCCTCTGAGGAGATGGGTAAACATCGAACACCTATAGGTTACAAAATATAATAATTGAAATGTATTATTCGTCTTCCATATAATAATAAGAATTTCTAGATTTAAAATTTAATTGTTTCACATCATAAAATTACATAATCAATTATTATTTATTTGCTCTCTTTGGTATATTGATCGATTTTTATTTAGCTGGAATTGCATTTATAAGATATTACATACAATAATATTTTGTAAAATCGATAATCACTGGATTTACATACTAGTAGATTCATTGCATTACATTATTCTGAAGTATATATATATATATATATATATATATATATATATATATATATTTATATATATAGATGTATACATATATATAATATACATATATATATATATATATATTAAACATGGTATATATACATATAATAAACATATTAAACAGCTGAAGGAATGAATCGCGATATACACGATATGATATGCATTAAAAGCTAATCACGATCAAATAATATTAATACTTAATATGTGTACATAAATATGTCCTATTTAGGCGAACGTGGGCAATCCCCTATATTATATTATCGTGGTTTTCGTATGGATGCGTCATAATTGAAAATAAGCCAGTGTTGGAATTATGTGTGCATGGTGAATTGTTAAGCAGAGTGTCTGGTATAGAAGGTCGGATGTGTTTCTTAAAATGTCGTTGTTCGTTAAGTTCAATGTCTAAAATTTTCGGGGGTGATGTAATTGGAGTGTACTAATCTCTCTCATTGTTGTGTTCACAATTTAATAGATATAAGAACTTCACTTTAATGGATAAATTACGTTATTCCTATATGGTCTGAACGTGTTGATGATATGACAGTTTTCATGTTGCCATATACCAGAGAACACGGACATAAGAAGTAAAATAGAAATATTCATCTGTATTGCTGATATAATTTTCAAATTTCTCAGTTATTGCCGTTAAAAGAAACAAACGGATATCAAACCAACATTAGTATCCAGTTATAACTAGTAAAAATCAGTTCTTTTTGTTGTTGATGGTATATTTATATCAAGTTGATACACTTTATTATATATAATTAGATATGTGGCTGAAAACAAACACAATAATATTAGGCAAAATGTATGATTCATATATGTTTTCTCAATACACGTGAATATTGTTTTTATCGTGTCGCAGTATTGGATAAGAAGTTCAATATGCTTTTCATTCTGAACAAATACCTAATGAACAATGGGCGTAAAACGATTATTAATAAGTTACTAATAAAAAGATTAGTGTTTACAGGAAATATAAATGTAAGGTATTTTTCTTGTATTTACGGCAAATGCCACGTCACAAAACAGAAATGCCTGCCGGATGCATTTGTTTTGTTGAATCATTGAATACATAACTTGACAAAAAATTGTATCTGTGATTATGGTGTTATACAATAACGAGAAAGCACAGTCATTTATCTGGGCCAAATTTAAATAGACCAAAATTATAAGTGAGTATTTTTTACTATAATAAACCTCTACGCTGTATGATATCGAAGAAGCATCCTTTTGATATCAATCGACAAGTACAATAAACATCCCTCTCATAATTGACTGGAAAATAACGGGGAAATTATAGCAAGACGGAAAGTTAAAAAAATACTGACAATTTACTGATTAGATACGTAGTTATGTAACTCAAACTTGCACTTTGTTATGTGTATTAGTAACATCTAATCAATGTTTTCGCAAAGTATTAAAAACAAAAGCTGTGTATTTCCTGATAACGCACGCTGACGGAAACACGCGCTTACTAAAACACATGTAAATCTAAACCATATAACGGGGAAGAAAAAGAGTGCAACATTTAAATAATAATTTACATATGTTATAAGTTTACTGTATATATATATATATATATATATATATATATATATATATATATATATATATATATATATATATGAAATAAAATGGAGGTGGAAGGACCTGGATACTCAAGGTTTCGCCCGATTTATGCGGGCTTCTTCAAGAGGGATGGTCATTGACGAGAGAGTCGGAGGATTGGGACTATATATAATGACGGGGGAGAGCAGCGTGTTTTCCTTATGTAAATTAGATGTCATATATACATGTATATACATTTTATGAGAGAAGAACTAATTAGAGTAAACTAGTGTAGTTGATTACGTCTAAAAGATAAAATATCGTAGAGATTAAAAATTGTGTTTGGAAATATAGCGGTGATGGATTAAATAAATAAAATGACACGATATTACGAAAGAATCTTTTTTTTAAATTAGAAATAATTGAATTGGGATAAAATAGCGCAGTAACTTAAAAGATGGTATCTAAAAATAAGAATAGGAGGTGATAAAATGGAGTCTAAAAATAGATAATGATAAAATACAGTAAATAAGTAAAAGAAAAAGAAAATTAAGTGAAATTACGATTTTTTTTCGCGCTTAACCGGTGTCTAAGTTGTTTTCTTTAATAATTATTTTCGACAGAAAGGGAGCAACGTGGAAGAAACCTTTTCTTTGCTTAATTATATTGCTTGAATGGGAGATTATAGCTGACTCAATTAAACGTCGTGTGGATATGTTATGTATGTGTTTAAGGAAAGTTGCTTTGTTAAAATCAAAATGGTGGTCGTTTTCCACGATGTGACAAAATATGGCGTTGAGTGTATTGTTGTTTTTTACATCTCTTTTGTGTACATATATTCTTTTATTTAAATTACGTTGAGTTTCTCCTACGTATATTTTTCCACAATCAAGGCAGGGTATGGAATATATTCCGGCTTTGGTGTTAAGCTACAATAAACATCCATATGAATGTTTTAACGTTAATTGCTGATTTCAAAAGGCGAGGAATTAAAAGGTAAATAATTATGTATATATATATATATATATATATATATATATATATATATATATATATATATATATATATATATTTAAACCAAATTCAGATTTATAATTTTACAAGCGAAGTGTACGGGGGGGGGACTAGGATCGAAGCCGAATCCCTGAAGCGAAGTTTGAAAATAAAACCAGCAAGCCAGAATGAAGCATTGTTAACAGCAAATAAGTTAAAAGTGTTTGAAAGCCGTCGAGCGTTACGACGATGACGATGTAAGCATTGTTATAAGCGAAGTAAGAAAAGAAAACCACGTTTTAATTAAGCGGGGGTAATCAAAACATTGAAAAAAACACACAAAATACTTACGTATGGCAAACGAACGATGAAAACAGATAAACGAACACGTGAAAAATAGCTTAAATAAGCCTGTTTCGATATTACAATTTTAAAAAATCCGTGGGTAGCCGGGTGTTTTGAGGTGTCGATAAGAATATGCGAAGAAAAAAAAAACAGGAAAACGAACGTTACGTGAAAAATGGCCTAAATAACAGGGTTAAATATTTAAATTTAAAAAAATCGCAAATAAACAAACATCGCACACCACGATTCGAACCCAAAACGTTTAGATAATGAACCAAGGCATTAACTAACTGAGCTAAAGCGACGTATATGAAATTTTTACCAGTTTTTAAACTATTAAAAGTAAATCAGGTAACGACATCATGACGTCATATGACGCATGCGTTGCTGACCCCACTGTCGAAAATTGTCGATTTCGGGGTGAAAAAGATAGCGTGTCTCTCTCTCTCTCTCTCTCTCTCTCTCTCTCTCTCTCTATCTATCTATCTATCTATATATCTATCTATCTCTCTGTTTGCGTCTCTCTCTGTTCTCTCGCTTCGTCTTCCTTACTCTAAAGAGTGTTACTAAAATAAAATGGCGTATGGGTTTGTTTTTTTGTAAATCGGGTATATTTTTTTAAGCGTATTTTTTTTTACTTCACATTTTTGGCTTGTTATTTTTCATTTAACTATCGTATCTAACTACTTTTAACGTGCTAATAACTTTGGTTACGTTGTCATAGCGTAGAAGTTCATAGTTTAGCGGGTGTGAGGGTTAATTTAGTTTTACCGATAATAGCAATGTTTTTTAAATTCAGACTGCCATTACAGTTTGCTGACGTCAAGATCACGTGACATGACTCAGCGGGTTTTAAATACAAGTTGATCCAAAATAAACGGCCCCTTGTATATTTATGTAGAAGAGTTGGCGCCCGTCTTATTGGGGGCAGTTATACATCGATTGAAAATATGTAATGTTTAACATTAAAATGTCATTTTTGCCCCCCCCTGCAGAAAATAGATCAGTTGACACACTTTTGATGGTCTTTTTGGGCCAATTATTCGATATTTGTCGTCCGGAGGGTAGGGCGTTTATATGAGAAGTTTATGAATTTTTGTTCCGTCGGTCAAAAGTTTTTAGCAGACACACAAACAAATATACATACATACATATATTTTCGCTTTTATGTATATAGATTCTATTTTATTTTTATCTTTAACCCATATTAATTTGCTTATCAGGTAAATACATATCTTTTTTAATATTTTCCAGATACATCTGCCTTACTTTTAATGCGAGGTTTATTTATGGTGTCTTTTACATCTATTAAACACCTTCCCAATACTTTTGCTGATAAGGAAACTTTGTTTTTTTAAAAATACAATATCTAAAAATTATTGTCCGTGGCTTAATGTCTATCACAATAAAAACATGGTTTTCCGAAATGATCGTACACATTATTGAGTTTGTTGTTGTTCCTTGTTGTGACACGGATTTTTAATTTAATTCTGATTTGAATTTTAATTTATCAATCACATTACTGAATATTAAATTAGCTCTAGGATATTTACCTATCGAGCTTATTATATATCTAAATTACAACGAGCACTATTTGTTTTCCTGTATTTTAATTAAATTAGTAATTTTACTATTACATTAAAATATACTCTGCTCTTTAGACTACTGTTCTAATCTCCTTTATATATATATATATATATATATATATATATATATATATATATATATATATATATATATATATATGAAGATAGATATATGAGTATAATGGAAATAGTAATAGTAAAAAGTAAATATAACAAAACACCTCTACAAATAATTGAACAATTATTTCTGTTGTTATTAAATATATGACCTTCTGGAAATACGGTTATATTGTTCATAACATCCAAAATTTCGGAAACAAAATAAAGTCGTTGGAAATTAAAAGAAAAGCATAGCGTTGGTAGAGAGGGTAAGATTTTTTTATAACGCTATATAGCCGGCAATATATATAAAAAGAAATGATGTAATTCATATTCTTTTGTAATCTCTTAATTTAATTGTCCAGAGTAAGTCTTGCAATAAAAACGAAACCTTAATGGACACATAACTTCGTTTGTTACGGTCTCCCTCTCTTTCTCTCTCTCTCTGTCTTTCTCTCACTCTCTCTCTCTCTATATATATATACACACAAACATGTATATATACATATATATACATATATATATATATATATATGTATGTATGTATGTCTGTCTGTCTGTCTCTTTATATATATATATATTTATATATATGCACACATGTATATATATACATACATACATATATGCGTATATATATATCTATATATATATATATATATATATATATATATATATATATATATATATATATATATATATATATATATATATATGAATGAACAAACACGTGGTAACATATATTACATTAATTCGAGTTACTAGACTTTACGGCTGTAGTATACGGAAGATTCTGTATTACCTTTTTCACATATACATGTTTATAAGCATAGCTCAACAAACATATGGAACAAGTCTAAGTACAATAACCACAAGCAATTTACAAAATGTTTTCTTCAATTAAATACAAATTAATGTCGATACATAATGCATATATACACACATATACACGACCATATATATATATATAGATAATTTATATGCATACACTGTTTAAGAAAGCTTATTTCTTATTTAAATGTGTAACGTGTTTATACATAGAAAAAAAGGTATTTGATTAAATCCAAATTTGCCTAATTAGTAATTTTATATAGATTCACTCAATAGATCACAACATTTACAATAATGATATTTAGCCTCGTACATCCTTTCGTACTGAACTCAGCTTATCACAATAACTTTTTATCATTTAGAGTCATAATAATCAACATAGCTGCGACAGCTATTTGTACATCCGTCGAGATTTTCCCAGTTGCACACATCTTGTCAGTATCTCACTCTACCTTTCTTATCTGTTAGGATTATTCTTTACCATTCTCTACCTGTAGGAAATTGTAATCTGCACATCTGCATTATATGTTCATAAAAGATTTGCCAGTGAAAAATAAATACCAATTAACAATACAGAAGAACGGCACCCTATAAGACAGATGATAATAATTAATTTAGCTTGTATATAAAAAGTACGGAAATCTATACATGTGCAGGTATTCAAACACCCTTCATCTATTTTATAACTGATTAAACTGCATCTTTATTATTTAAATAATTAAAACACAGGAAATGTTTAACCATTCGGTTTACATGCCTACCATTCCAAAATAATGATATCATTATTTTGATGTTGAGAATCATTTAAATTATTTTTTATTACAATTGTGTGGAAATGTTTAAATCCAGGAACCACATTCTCACTGCCAGTACGCGCTGTAATAAATCCTCTTGAAGATGACCGCTATTTACAAATAACTTATTGGTTTATTCTCATCTTTTAAATTGTAAATATATCAACTATTAATTGTTAGATTGATTGCCCATCAAAATAAGAAATGCTAAAAAATTAGTACACAATGAGATGTACTGATATAAATTAGTAACAAAAATAGTTTACTATATTTGTAAGTTATTTCTCATAGATATTTTTATATAATATTTTTTTCCAATAGTTTTTCCCCTTTTTATAATTGTATTATAACTTCACGAAATAATATTATTCTGAAAGTTTTGCACCGATGTCTATGATTCTTTTTTTTTTGTTTTGTAATTTTACGTTCATAAATCTACGCACTCATGTTTTACTTTGCTTTAGGAAGGCATATATATACATATATATATATATATATATATGTATATATATATATATATATATATATATATATATACATATATATATATATATATATATAGAGAGAGAGAGAGAGATAGATAGATAGATAGATAGATAGATAGAGAGAGAGAGAGAGAGAGACAAATATTATTGAATAGCTCGGAGTTATTATGTTTTACAATTTTCCTGTTTATCTTCTCTAATCTCCGAATAGTCCTTTTTGTGTTCTTCTCGAAATTGTATATGCTGGATCCATATACAATTTCCAGAAGAACACAAACAGGACTATTCGGAGATTGGAGAAGATAAAAAGGAAAATTGTAAAACAGAATAACTCCGTGCTATTCAAAAATATTGTTCGAAATGAGAAAACACTGCCTAAATATACATAATGTATATATATATATATATATATATATATATATATATATATATATATATATATATGTATATATATATATATATATATATATATATATATATATATATATATATACCGCTGATCAAAAATTTAAGAAAGCTTAAAAATCTTTTAAAAGAAGAAACCTTTTTAAGGATAGATTTGTATGTCTCCCAACTTTAGGTTACTAATACTTCAATCTAAATGGTTATGGTAACAAAAAGGTACATTCCACAAATTCTTAAATAAAATACCATTTTCATTAAATTTTGCTTTTTACACATGAAAAAATTATAAGATCATGTAGATAAATTGTTAGATTTATGGCAATTCTAATGTTTTAGTTCAGTTTGAGATTGGCAATCACGGTGTAATGGTGTTACAATGCGTAAACCAAGAAAACTAACGGAGGCTGAGCGCTCTCGAATTCTAGAATCACATAAGCAAGGTTTGTCAAAGCGAGCGGTAGAAGCTAAGGTAAATCACAGTAAAACTCCTATTTTCAACTTTATAAAAACACTGAGGATTATAAAAAGCAAAATCCTTTGGTAAGCACCTGAGAATTTCTCCTGCATTGAGTAGGATAATCAGACGTGTTGTTATGAATGACAGACCCCGCTGTGCAGGGATGAGGTTGGTATGCGTGTGTATAGGTACGCCGTGGCTAGCTTGCTGACATTAGTAAGATGTAGGAGTGAAGGGGGGAAGGATGCCTCGTGCTGTTTTCCTTCTTTTCCGCATTGTGGGGAAGCAAGTCATCAATCAGTTAAGGAAAAGTAACTCTGATCGTCTCGTGTTGTAAAACGATATTGAATTACAATTTGGAAATTGAATGTTATTGTTGACGAGTAAGTTGATTCTTTTTTTGTTTTTCTTTAATTTTTTTTTAATTCTTTTTTCTTAGTTCGGAAGAATTCCCTTCGTGAAGCGTTGAAATTATTTTCGTTCATCTTAGCATTTTGTCTGTTAATTTGATTGTGAAAAAAAGAGAAGTTTTTTCCTCAGTCTAGAAAGTTCGAACTTTTGTGAATAAGGGCAAAATATTAGTGGAATTATAGCATGTAGAATAATTATGAATAATATTTTGGGAGTGTTATGGCTTGTGAGGTATGTAAAACTGCGCATTTTCAATATTTTATTTTTTTTATTTCAAATTCTGGAGAGTTCAGTAGCAAGACTGGGATTGAAAAACAAATGACTAGTATGGCCCGGGAGGTTAGCTCCCAAGATGATTTCTTTTGGTGCTTTTTTTTTCCTACGGACTGGATGTTGTCTTGCTCGTGGTGGAAGAGGAATGTTGCTGTTATATTCGTTGTATGGTATTCCGTTATGAATCCGACCGGAAATTATCTGATAACAGGGACAGCGTCTTCGACCCTCGGAGGCCCTGCTGTCTTTCATGGATGTGGCTGGTTGTAAGATTTAGAGAGGATAATGATGTTTTATAAAAAGCAAAGTCTTGGAGGCGTTATTCAAGGTGGTCACTGAAGCACACCTCGGATTAGTAAAGGCACGAATAGAGGAATGAGAGAGGGGAAAGAAGACGTTGGTACAAGTTACCAAAGAGGGGTTATCGATATGATATATTACTAGAGTAGAGATGCAGGAAAATATCGGTCTTAATAATATCATTAACCAACTTGAAGTTTTACATGGGAAACTGTGAAATGTGTCTGGTCGAATCGAAACCAGATATTCAAAAGGAGAAGTTTTCCTACAGAGATACTTACAACTAATGCATATGCTGCGCCGCTTACTGAGAACCGAGCAGTCGCTGGTCGAATGGACCGATGATAAAAGTGCACGATTGGATGCCATAGCGTTGGGGAATTTTTCGCAAGTGTAATAAGCCCGTATCAGATGCGAAAAGTTATAAATAACCGTCGCGTCTACAAATCCCGGTAAGCCCAGAAGATGGGTGTTGGAGTATTATAGCAACCTCGGGTGTAATGCGCTGAAAGAATATTGGTGTGCGGGTCTGTGTTGTTATTGGACAGAGGAGCTCGATATGAGGTTTATCAGGTCATCACTCAACTCGTTCCCCATCCACTGGACACACCCAGGTCGGGTCTGGTAGCCAGTTAACTGGTGGAGACTGAATACATAGTGTTTTACCTGGCAAGGGATACATTTATGCTATTGAACCGGCGAGAAGTGTCGAATCAATGGCCCTGAAATTTGTTGGTCACAAAGGCCGATATATGTGACTGGAGATCATTAGTTGTGCGTATTGTGATTATTCAAAGGCGTGAGAAATGATGAAGAGCGTGTGCAAGGTTAAAGTTGTATTAGCTATGAGAGTAGCCGAAGGCACCTGGTTAGTATCCAACCAACAGATGTTGGAAATATCCTGGCTATGCTGTAACACAGCTGCTGGGATAATTACGGTGCATCCACATTTAACTCTGGAAGAATTGGTCAGGGGATGTGGTGCTCAGGGGAAGGGTATCGAGTTACCCGCGTATTATCAGGTTAGAGAACGGCATTTATTGAAAGCGCCGAGGTAGAGTAAGTGAATGTCAACCTTACTAACCTCTGGGGCCCCCTAGTCCGTCGATAGCCGTCGCGCACCCGACTAAGGTTACCCAAACTCTGGGGGATGTAAGGCGAATAAATTTGAGAGAATCACAGATCCGATTAGACGGTCAAGAGGATACGGAATCTAGGGAAATATTCCATAAAGTAGTGATTACAGGAGCGGGAATAAACACGCTAAAAATGGTATTATGTTACTGTCAGCGGTAATGTGTAAAGGACGGATGAGGCTGAGGGATGGGGAGAAGCGCCTCGAGCTTGTTTACGATGATGACAAGGGAAACTGCGGTCCAGAACCCAATTGAAATCAAGATGACTCCGCATGAAGAAAACGCAGTTCCTGATGCTTAACTAAGGGAGAACAACGTGCGTGTCGAGAACCACTCGGACGACTAGATGCGGATTCACTAAAAACGACTTGGAATTTCCTTTTGCTTTTTTTTCTCTTTCGTTTTCTTTCTGTTATATTGGAATTATTGCAGGGCGTTGATTAATGAACTACCAAGGAAGATCATAGCCGTAACCGATCAGTGAGAGGAAGAAGATTGACTCAATCAAATGCTGGAATTAATTTACCCAGATTATGGCTAAAGACTTTCCATTGTGCATCTTGTAAACTTTCTGATTGGAAAAAAAAACATCTTAGTAGCTTTTGTGCACGGTTGAATTGAAAAGAAAAAAAAAGAGGAATACCTCTGGAAATTTTGTTCATTTGAAAAATAATCTGAGTAAGTTTTGGTAACTGTTAGATTTCTGAAAAAAAGGGAGATACCTCTCTGAATTATAATTATTGAAACATTTTTGGAGTAACATTCGTGAATTGCAACTTGTGAAAGACAAAGGCGACCATGAAAAAAAAAACCGGTTCTCATAATAATTTGGAACACATATGAGCGAAGGACTGCCAACTTTGAACTTTCTGGGAATTTTGAACTTTGAACTTTTTTTTGACATTTTAAACTTATATGTAACTAAGAAGGAGAGTAGCTCGGGTGACGAGCTGGTGTGGAGAACCCTCATCTGTAGCCTTGTTGTCAGACTATGTATATGCTATCTTTCCTAACAGGTGAAGTAACAACGGAAAAGAGAAACAGCCGAGGAAACCCAGCGGTGAAAAGGGGATTGAATAGGGACAGTGTGGCAGATGACTTAGGCTCATTCGTTTTCATGGAAACCAATGAGCTAAGTAGGGTGGAATATGGTGTAACCATCTAAGGGAGCGATGGAACTCCCTATTAGGGGAGATTGAGACCCCGAAACACTGAGTAAGGCTGGAAAATTATGCTTGTATTGTTTGGTGAACATTATTGGGCGCCTGGGCAGCGGTATGTTACCTTGCTAAAAGGATGAATTTATTGTGTTTTGTAAACGGGACATATAATTTATTGTTTGAGAAAAATGATAGGAGATGTTATTTGGAAAGCTAGAACGAGATCTAATTTCGATCTTGGCTTGGTAAAACACAACTCAAGGACGTCTGACTTTTGAGTGTAAGGTTAGACGGGATCAAACGATCGAACCCTATGAGCGCGTGGATGAGATTGTGCTGTGAACACGGCTTTTCAGACATTGACAGGCATCGGGACGTCACCAAGCGACGTACTAATCGATTATTGGTTTAGCTCTTTTCCGCCAACCAGCACTTCACTAGACCTGCAAGATTTGAATTCAATTATATAATCAATTCTTAATGCTACAATATTCGCTCTAGTGATTTTAAATCTGAGGAAAATTCTTTAATCGGTTTTCGGCATGAAAATTGGCTATCAAGAGGTAAAAGTTCAACAATGCAGACTCTTGCCAGACTCTATTATATTCTTGGCCTTATTTGAAGTCTTTAGACTTGACATTTTTAATGTAAATTAAATGTACGTGGATAAAGCTTTTTAATTCAATTAGAGTCTGAAACAATAAATAATAAGGGGGAAAAATTGAGGCCAAACGACAAAAATGATCCCTGCTGTCTCTCCCAAATTACTCAACCAATTTTACGTCAATGATATGAAATCTTACATAAAGGTTATTCAGACATGAAGCAAGCTTTTTAATTGGGGGTTGGCCTAAAATTTTGCTTAGTACGGGTTAAAGTAGAAAAGATTTTGCGTTTGCGGTCTCAAGCAAACTATTAAGCTATCCCAACCATTATCAATGGACCAGAGGTCATCTCGTCAGCGTCAGACAAGGCGAAACTATTTGCAAAGACCTTTGCAGTTAATTCTACCCTATGCGACGAAGGCCACCAATTCCCATATTTCCTCCTATAACACAGAACAAGCTAGGTAACATACAAATATCCGTGCATGAGGTCGCCAAGCTAATAAAGCACCAAGATTCCCGTAAAGCAACTGGCCCTGATGGCATCCAAATTATAGTGTTAAAAAAGCTCCAACCAGAACTTGCTCCCATACTTACGAAACTATTTAAGCGCTGCCTTAAGGAGAAGTGCTTTCCGACTCCCTGGAAGACCTCATCAGTTTGCCCTGTATTTAAGAATTCAGGTGATAAGTCATCTCCCTCTCAGTAAAGACCTATAATTCTCCTTTGTGTTATGAGTAAGTTGCTGGAATCCATAAAAAAAGAGAAATAGTCAACCACCTCAGCAGGAATACCCTTCTTAGTGACACACAATATGGTTTCCGCTCTGCAAGATCTACCACAGATGTGCTAACTCTTATATCCCACAGGATTAGTGAATCTCCTGACAAAGGTTTCCTTTCTAGGGCAATTGCTCTTTACATAATAAAGGCCTTCGACAAGGTATGGCATAAGGGTTAACTTCACAAGATTTCCAGCTACGGTATAACTGGAAATGTTTTCTCAATCATGAACTCATTTCTCTCCGATAGGCTCATAAGAGTAGTGGTAGATGGACATAAATCGGAAGCCTGCAATATAAATGCTGGAGTCCCTCTGGGCTCAATCCTGGGCCAAACTCTCTCCCTGATCTACATCAAGGACCTCCCTAAACACATGCTTAAATCATTCGTTTTCATCTATGCTGATGACACGACCATCTACGGCACCCCATCAAAGGTTGTAAATGACAAAGTTCTCCTGATTCTCTCTCCTCTGATCTCGAGCGCGTGGTTCAGTGGGGGAAGATGTGGCTGGTTACCTTTAATGATTCCAAAACCAAACTCCTATCCTTACATCATCAACGCTCTGATCCCCAGCTGGCATTAATTGTGATGGATGGGTCTCGTGTTGGTGAGGCCCCGTGTTTTGACAAACTTCTGGGTTTGACCTTTACTCCTGATCTGAAATGGAACAAGTACATCAAGTCTGTTGCCAAGGTCGCTGGAAAGATGGTGGGATCTTTCTACCGCTCCAGAAGATATCTCACTACTGATGCAATTCTCTATCTATATAAAAGCCAAGTACGTCCAAGGATGGAATACTGTTGCCATATCCTGGAAGAAGCTGCTAAAAACAGGCTATCCTCCCTTGACAAAGTACAAAATAGACTTCGTGGCTTAGTGGGGGATGCCCTTTCTCTACCCTGCGACCTCTCTCCACAGAAGAGACGTTGCGAGCCTATCGTTGCTTTATCGCTATTTCCATGGCAGGTGCTCCTGTGAACTCCAAACTCTTGTCCCCCTCGCCAATCTTTCACGAAAAACACCCGTCTAGCTGAATCCACTGTGAAAAATTTCCCCCACTCTATATCTGTGCCTAAATCAAAGCGCGGATTCCATGAACAAAGCTTATTTCTCAGAACTGCACGCCTGTGGAACTCTGTTCCGTCTGCCTGCTTCCCTCCGGACTACTACTTGGGTGTCTTCAAGTCCAATATTAAGCAATTCCTAATGAACCGCCCCCTTTATTAAACACTTCATAAAATCTCCACACTAACGTAATGTACTTGCAATAACCCTTATCCCTGAGTGGTTTCCGGGCCTTGATAAGTGGTGATCACTGTGTAAAAAAAAAGCCAATTTGTGATCGAAACATTAATATTTTACAAAAAGGTACACAGATATGTGGCAAACTGTTTAATTAGTGCTGTGGCGAAAATTCGGCTGTCATGAGCTGAAAGTTGAAAAAGTTGACCTTTTCAGACTCTATCAAATTCCACCGCCAATTTTTGGTCTAAAAACTTGTAATTTTAGAGTTAGGTTACATTGGCATGGATAACACTTTTTAACTTGATTTGAGGCAAAAAGCAACGGGGATTAAAAGGTCAAAATTGGTGTCAAATTTTTAAAAAATGACCTCTGCGATCACTACTAAATTTTCTCTACATAAAGTTATTTACAGTGCATCCAACCGGAGAAAAGCCGGGCTATAGTATTAGTATATATATATATATATATATATATATATATATATATATATATATATATATATATATATATATAAAGTAATAGCGTTCGTGTGTGCTTGTCTATGTGTGCAACTCCCCATGATCAAAGAAATATAACGTGTTTATAATGTGTGTAGACATTTCCTGGCCAAGAATATTAATGCTCATTGTCGGATACTTCTGTCAAAGATACATTTATTTTTATGTATAACTTCTATATATAGCATTCTTCACATTACATATACATCGACTGAGTTACCGTTATTAGCATATCACGTTAAATTAAATCATTTAAAATAATTAGCTCGATTATATGACTTATTCGACATAATAGCCTCGTTAATAATGTGCTATTTAAAAATATAATTTAAAATGGAATTGTTTAGTTTTTTTTTATTTCAATTTATATTTTATTCAATAAAATTTACTTATTATTATCGTAAATCACAAACCTTTTAATTTTCAACCCAGAAAAGCAAGGCGAATAACTGTGATAGTTTAATTTTTATGCACGCTATTAAATATTTTCTATAATAGTTTGTTTTTAATTTCAAAATATTTTTCTAAGTTGAATTACTATTTTTATTTTGAATTCAGAGGTAATTTCTTTTTCGCTTATTCTTAATTTTAAAGTAATCTTTTGGTCCTCATGGAGAGAGTGAACTCAGAGTCTACCCGACTTTCTCTGGAACATGACACCAACAGCGGAGTAAACCGAGCGTCGCTGAGGAAATTAAGCCGAGCGTCGCCGATGAAAGCATTACAAGAAAAGAAAACCTACCTTAAAGTTTATTAACTGTAAAGAAACATTTTATAATACTATTTTTGTTTTGTTTTGCTTTGTTTTTGCTATATATATATATATATATATATATATATATATATATACATATATGTGTGCATATATATGTATATCTATATATCTATATATCTATATATATATATATATATATATATATATATATATATATATATATATATATATATATATATGGTACTCATGCAGAGAGTGATCCGTGCTGAAATAATCACGTTTTATTTAAAAAGCCATTCTTATCATGGGGAGGGTGTTTTATACCTATGCTGTACTTTAACCTTATAATTTAATAACAAAAATCATATCATGGAACTTTAATTAAACGTGGGCATACGATTTAAAAATATCGCGGATCATTCTCTGCATTAGCATCATATATTTTTAGATAAATAATGTTAAAAAATTTTTGGTCGATGTCAAGTTTTTTTTCCCCACATCCCCCTAATGTAAATAGAATGTTTGTGATATATTTAGCCGCTGAAGAACCTGTTAACACCTACACATAATGAAAATAAAAGTATGTTTTTGTAAACTTACTCACAGCATAATTAGCGTCCTAAATTATGAGATAAAAAACTGAACGAATCTTATTAAAAAAAAACACAAAACAAAAAAACAAAAACAGCGCCGGTTTTCGGAGATGCTGAAAACGAATATCACTTAAATTTGTTTTGATATGAAGAAATTACTAGGTGGTCAGAAGATTGGTGATCATTTTACGTTAAATTTATATAGGAAAGTGACCCCCTACTTTTTCCAAACAATTCTTCATATCATGAAAACTACTAATGTGCCACAAATTTAAATGTGATATTCGTTTTCAGCACCACCGAAAACCTTAAAATGTTTTCGGAGGAGTTGGAAGGAAACTTGACAAAGACCGATTTTTTTTGTTCGAGAAAAGTTTCAAAGATAAGTCAAATAAACTCTTCTTTTCTTGTAATTTTGTTTTTCAAGAAAAATTGAAAAAAGAATTATCTTTTTTTTTTGGAGGGGTGCTATTTTTATTTCTGTTTATTTTATTTTTCATTTCTCAAGAAAAATCCTGAAAACTAGAAAAAATGCAACAAAACTTGGTGGGATAGATTTTTTTTAATTTTTTTTTCATATTTCAACAGATATTGTTGTTGTTTGCTCAAACAGTTGTTTTATTAATAGCGTGTGTGTGCGTTAATCGTATACCGGATTCGCGCTGGAAGTATTTTTGTGTTGTTCGCTCACACGTCCACAATTTCAATTGTAGACCTAGACTTGGGTAAAAAAAGAAAGGTACCAGTCATGATTATGTAAAGGTTCGGCATGTGGTAGCCTGACACCTCCAGGAATAGCCATCGCTTACCTGTCCTTGTCCACATGATGCACAAGTTTTCATCCGTGCCAGTAAAGTTTTTCTTGACAAAAGTGGAGGACTCCAGTTGGTGTTTCCAGCTGCTCACTTAAGGATGTAACATTCATGTTTCGTTATTGTTTTTTCTCACGTTAAAGTACAAAATGGTGTGTCATTTTTTTACTAATTTGTTTTCTTTCCTTCCTCTGCCAGATTGTCGTCGGCTGCTTAGAATTTAAAACTCCCGCGAACGTGCGTCGCATTGCAAACCATCGCGCTACATTGTCATTGGTTCACCTTTATGTTTCCTCAGACGGCTTCATTTTCTCGGCGACGCTCGGCTTACTCCGGCTACTGACTTCATGTTCCGGAGAAAGCCGGGCGTGCGCTGAGTTACACTGGATCACTCTCTGCATGATTACATACCATTTTCATTTGTTTTTGTTGAGTTATCCGCTTTTTTCACTGTATTTAGTAGTTTTACGCCGATATAATTCATCGTTCTGTTTATAATTGTTTATTCTTGATTAAAAAAATTACAGCCATTGAACTATAAGTTGTTTGTTTGCTATACTTATGTGAACTGAAGAGATAGCATGATACTTAAAGTTAAATTCAAATGTTGATATATTTTTTTAATTTAAACAACAAAAAAAAAGCAAGTCGGACGCTGAAAACGTATACAGTACACCAATACGTTGTAAAATGCTCTCATGGTTGTCAACGGGTTAATGTAGATTTTTTGTAAGAAAATTGCGTTAAAATAACTTAAACGTAATACGGAAATGAACAATGTAAAAAAAAATGCAGAACGTATTAAAATTTTCTTTATTTGGATAATTTAAACGCGAAATAAAAACAACACACAATTGGGACGCTGAAAACGTACACAGAAAAACAATACGTGTTAAACGGGTTAAAGTTGATTTATCTGTAAGAAAATTGTGACAGTATAGTTGTAATACAGAATAGTTGCAAAACATTCCCACCATTCCGATGTTTAATAATAATTTCTGAATAAGAGCGTTAATATTTTAATGTGCAGATCAAATTCTGCAAAAGTAGCGATTTATGGTTATTCCTTTACGCTGTTGTGGGTTTATGTTTATGTACGCATACGCAACCGGAAGTTGTAAACCGCATGTTGGGTAACAATAGGTTATTTGAGTTTTATAATTATGTAGATTTAATATCAAATATATATTTTTTTACCATATATGATATCACATACATCGCTATGGTATAATTATTACCATAAATCGGTATTTTATTTTAGTTTAGTCGGCATTCACCTTTGAATTGTCGGCTTTTATATATTTTGGATGATGCTGGGGACGACTATTGCATTTATTGCATATATATATATATATATATATATATATATATATATATATATATATATATATAATTATATAATTATTACTACAATAGTTATTAAATATCTCCAGACACTATTGTTTTCTCGTTTCGAGAATATTTAGTGCACGATGACACGATTAGTGCCGGTCGGGAGATACGAACTCGGCAATGAAGTAATATCTAACCCTATTTTAACAGAGAAGTCACCACTAATCGAGGATAAAGATTAATAAATGTACAGCAATTATTGCCTGACGTTTAATAAACTGGATGACTTAAGGGGATTGCTAATCAAGAAAATTTTCATGGATTGAAGAAAACAATGGTGTAGTTAGTTAGAAAGCAGGAAAACAGAACAAATATACAGATGCGTACAGTTCTTAAGACAAAGCTTAGTTCATAAAATCTACGTTATGGTTTAGGCACAGATAAAGCGTGTGGGAAATTATTGACTGCCTTTCAGATAGCGGAGTGTTAAACGTTAGGTCAGTGAAAGGACCATGAATTAGAGTTCAGACAAGCATTTTACTTGGAAAATATCGATAAAGCAGAGACCAGCTATTCGGAAAAGGCGTGTGTGTGTGTGTGTATATATATATATATATATATATATATATATATATATATATATATATATATATATATATATATATATAGTTATTGCTGTATTTATATTTCATACCTACGGACAAAAATAGTTCTTCTTTTTGTGAAACATCAGCGCAGGGAGTTACGATTACAGGCGGTCGGGAGATCTAATTCGGCAACAAAACCATCTATGACTTTATTAGCAAGGAACAAAAAACACGATCAGCG
Source organism: Euprymna scolopes (assembly GCF_053919585.1). Lineage (NCBI taxonomy): Eukaryota > Metazoa > Mollusca > Cephalopoda > Sepiida > Sepiolidae > Euprymna > Euprymna scolopes. Next base: position 178,473,289 of record NC_136484.1, on the reverse strand, counting down.
TTAATTTCGAGGGATACATTTGCAATCAATATTTATACGTCTAGATGACTAGAGTGAGTCCATGATTAAATGTTAAGTCCGGTGGAAATGTAAAGATAAACCATAAAATATGATAAGCATATATATATATATATATATATATATATATATATATATATATATAGTCAAAACCGAAGTGTATGTTGTATTATTGCTTATCAAACTGTAATGATTAAAATGCCATACTTATGTGTGATTGAATTGTATACTTAGTTACATCGAAATATTATAAATTATTCAATAGTAAATACGTACAGACATGAGCATATGCAAGTATATATATATATATATATATATATATATATATATACACACATATATGTATGAATGTATGTGTGTGGTCATCATACATATATATGTATATATATATATATATATATGTATATATATATATATATGTATGAATGTATGTGTACGTTCATCTTTTAATACATATACTTTACGGTATGCATATGCATGTATATGTGTATACTTTTTATTATATATATATATATATATATATATATATATATATATATATATAATACATTTAAATGATTAATTATATGTAATTCATCATTAAACATATATATATATGTGGTGGGGGTGATTACTAATCTATTGTTAATAAATATTTCTAATGTACAATAGCATTTTTATCGTCACATTTTTCATTAGTTTTTAGTTTTCATTCAGGAGACAGGGTATATGAAATGAAATGTTTTAATCAACGCGTGTAAAACTTTTGTTCTAATTGATTATTGTACAATTACTTAAAACATGTATGCAGCGTCGTAGAAGTAACTTACGTCTTCCTTCTTCAAATGTTGAGTGTCAAATCTAACATCCATAACCTCCGCAATGGATGTAACATTATGCCTATTCCCTGTGTATAACTTTATTGCAGATCAATATTTTTAAAATTGAAATAAGTATGAAAAGCAGAAAAGTGATATTTTGTACACTGACAGAGCATAAAATGTTACCTTATTTCCTTTTTTTTCGTAGTTTTAACAAATATTTAAAAAAATGCTGGTTTTTCTTATTTCTGGTTATTTTAAATGTGTATCACTTTATTACAAAATGCATTGACAGGGTTGATTGATAGCTAGTAAAATGAAAATGTTGTTGTAGGCCTTGAAGAATATTTTATTTTTAAATGAGTAATTTTGGCCGTGGCTTTATGGGCTTTCATTGGTGCGTTACCGCAAATTGATTTTGGATGCATGAGAATGCACCATCCTATTCAATCGAGGCTACAGCACGCTACCTTAGGTCATTGGGCATTAGTGTGAAAATGCGATGACATGGTCACCTTGTTCTCCAAAAATAAGCCTAATTTGACAGTTCCGGTCAATAATAAAGAAGAAAAGGTTATAAAGGAAGTATTAAATGTTCATCGAAGGATGGACTTTGGAGGAGAAATCGGAAGTTTTCTAGAGCATCACATCATCTCCAATCTATTGAAATAATCAGTTCACAAGACGCTATTCAAAGTGATTTTAAAGAATGACAATTATGTTAATCTATATCTCTATAAAAGTGAAAATATCTGTGCGTATGTGGTTACCTGCATTTCAATACTGAATAGCCTTGTCAATTTTCCGTCTAGAGACTCACTATTGTATATAAATAGCAATGCGGTATGGGAGCATCTTCTTGGCCAGGTTTCCGCAAGACATTTGGCTGTCAAGGACTTACAGTTCAACCATGTGGTATTTGAAAAATCTATAAAACTCCTCCGCCAATATTGGTTCTAAACACTTGAAATTTAAAATTTAGGTTACTTTGATATGGATCTAAGTTTTGAATTTGATTTGAGCTATAAAAAAAACGATAAGAGGTTTAAATGGGTGTCAAAATGACTTCCGCGGTCTATTGAATATTACTCAGCAAATTCCTGGTCTAAATATTTTACAAATTGTACATAAAGGGTATTCAGAGACATAGCAAGCTTTTAAACGGTTGTGGTAAAAAAAAAATTGAGCAGCTAAGAGGTAAAAGGCAAAAGATTTGACAGTTGGTGCGTAGCAAATTACGAGCCAATTTTGGTTCTACACACTTAAAAATTATACATAAGAGGTAACCAGACCTGCGGCAAGCATTTTCATCAGTTTTGTGGCGAAATTTTGCCTGCCAAAATGTTAAAGATGAAAGCGTTTACCTTTGAGGATTCTACCAAATTTCTCCGCCAGTACGGTGTCTTAAGTGTTGAGGGTTTAGATGTAGGTAAGGTGGACATGGATAAGACATTTTTCTTGGATTTAATACTTATATAATTAATGTAAAGAGTTCAAAATTGGAGTCTAATTTATTTTTAAAAATTACGTCTGATGTCTTAATTATATTACTAAAAGAAATGTTGGTGTACACATTTGAAATCTTACAAAAAGTGTACTAACACTTAGGGCAACGTATAAAGGACATGTGCAAAGCCGGTCTGAACAGCAAGTAAATAAATATTTGTTTAAACCACCTGCGTGAAATTATAAATTTAGGGTGAAAATAATGAAAAATCGTTTTCGAATCGAAAAGGAGGCCCACATTTTCCCCATTTTGAAACCGATTCCGATACCACCCAATGTTTTGATTTTTTTCAATTCACGATACCGATTCCCATAATCCTCTCAACACTATATATATATATATATATATATATATATATATATATATATATATATATATATATATGTATGTGTGGGTGTAGCCTGTGCACAATACATTTCTGTGTCGATGTTATTCTTGTATGTGATAGTTTCATTCATATTTTAATTAATTTGAAGAAACCAACCCATTTTACACATTTAATCTAATATATATATTTGGATTTCACTATCATTTTCTCGTCTCTTTTGTGGCGGTCCAATCATCGATGAGTTTGTTCATTTCCGGACAAGACGCGAACACCGACTCGGCTTCCCACAAGAGTCTTGGAAAGCGAAGAATTTAATGGAATTCGCAGCCACTTGAGGTTAAGTGAAACCATGCGTATCAAGCCAAGACAACTTATTTACAAATGTTCTGCAAACGTAAACAAATATTTTGAGTAGACAGAATATATATATATATATATATATATATATATATATATATATATAAATATGTAAAGGATATCATCGCTTTCTATTAAAATCATGAATGTAATATTTACTTTTGAAGAAAGTTCATTCTAACTTTGTTTTTGTCTCTACTATTTAAGTGTCGCTTGTATATGTATATATATATATATATATATATATATATATATATATATATATATATATGTATATATATGTATATGTATATAAATAAAAGTTAAATTGTCTTCCTGTGTTTATGCGTGCGTGTCTATGTGTACATTTCCCTTCCAAACTACTCTATCAATTTCCAGTCTCCAGACTGGAGATTTGACGTAATAGGTGCTAAAATTTGGGAAAGTTATTTTAATCCGTTTTCACACAGATTTGGCTTTCCAGATGTAAAAGTTGAGCAAATAAACCTTACATACTCTACACAGCTCATGCGTCAATTTTTTGTCTAAACAGTTGGAATTATAGATGTAGGTAACTTATACATGTGTTACGTAGTGGCGGTTATTATTAAGATGGCGTATTATTGTTGTTGTTCGTTTTAGGAGAGTCTTAATGAGAGATTAGAGTCTGAGGAGAGTACATGTGTTGAGTGGGCATATTTTTTAAGATAATCATGTTGTAAGAGATGGCATATTGGAGACATAAACAGGTATATATAAAGAGAGCCAGTTATGTATGAACGGGACTGTTTCTATAAATATTGATACATATATTTCTTACCTATTTTTGAGATGATGAGTTTCACAAAGTTCGTATGATATAAATGCACAATAACTTTTCTATTGAATAACAACACGGAGACGCAGATACAAAAAAACACATGTTGACGTCCTTTATTTCTTCTTCGACCGGTCGGACATGGTTTTATTTCAGGGATTCAATGTTGTTACATGATTATTTCTAAAACCCTCTCACTTGTAGAGGGAGTCTTTAATTTTAACGGAGAATCGGTCTGAACCCCTCCGCGTCTCTCCAACTCTCCTCGTCTTCGCTACGACTGCATTTAAAACACTACCTATATTGAGAACTCGTCACCTCATCGCATGATTAAATATGTGCTCAGAAAGCACGTTGGATGACATGCGTCACGTTGCCAAACTTGACATGACCCCGAGTACACTAACCTATTTTTCAAATAACCTCTTTACAAAATATGTTTACAATTTCAATTGACGATTAAATTCCTTGTTTTAATTTTCACAGATAAAATTCATTATTACGTACCTTTTCCAAATAACATATATCTAACTATTTTGTGTGAGCTAAACAATTCGATCCCACATTCCTTATTTCAATAACATTCTGTTTTTTATTTTACTTATGATTGGAATTTGCGATTCAAAATCTAGCTTCGCAAGTGCGAATCCTTGACTATCATATTTCATATTTACATTTAACTAATTCCCTATTTTTATTTGCATGAAAAAGGGACAGCCCTTTATCATGTAACACATTGCACCTTTTAATTCAATTTGAGTCCAAGGAGAATTGTTAAGGGGTTACACATTGAGGTCAAAGTAAAATGAAATTGAGCTCTGCGGTCTCTAAAAGATTACTTAGCCAATTTTTGGTCTAAACATTTTAAATTTTACATGAATTAATTCAGACACAATGCACGCTTGTTAATTTTTTTTTGCGTGGATAATTTTGCTGCCAAGATGTAAAAGTTCATATAAATATATATATATATATATATATATATATATATATATATATATATATATATATATATATATATATATTGGCTTTATGAATTGCACTTTAGATGTAAATCCAATGAAACACGTGATTACTTTAGATTTCTTAAGTCAGGGCAGAGCTGGAATATAGTCCGTTTATTATACAAACATTATTGGTTATATATATCAATAATTTTGTAAGTGGAGTTCCAATTAAGGGACAGCACTTCATCATAACAAAAAAATAAGAACTCCTATTGAAACTCGTGTGAATACGACATTGGTATTTATAAGATATTGTGGTGCAATCTACATTCCAAGAAAATTTGGGGTGTCTACTTTCAGAATGTGAGCATAAAGTGTTTTTTTTTTTCGGAGGTGTTGTCTGGGACAGAGGTATGCTGTTTTCCGTGTTTCATTCGCTATTAGTAGGTAGTTGTGGGGTGGTGATTTAGCTTGCCCCTTTTTATTGCTCTTGATTTACAAATTTCCTATACCCTTAGGTTTTTCATTGTTGTTTTTATTAGTGCTGACATTAATTTTTTTTTGACAAATGTTATATATATATATATATAATATATATTCATATGTATATAATCATGAAGCGGCACACTATAGTAAGGACTATCAACAGGGAACAATGGGCGAAGTGAAGCCGAAATGTAATCTTTGATTTATCAATTAGTTCTCTGAATTCAGAAAGCCCCAAAACAAGTGTGATTTTTCATACTACATTACATCATCCAAGATAACGACATAAAAATCTAGGATATAGGCGTATGCTAGGACGCTGGCTTGATGAACGTTATAGTCGCTACAAGCATAAAATGTGAAGAACTCAGAAATAATGCACAAGTTTATGATGCGTTTGGGTCTTAAAGTGGAAATTATTAGCAACATAAAACAAGTGGTGTCACCTTTTATTACACTACAAATAACTACACGCCATACATTAAGGCTAACGCAAAACCCACATATATCCATCCTTATCAAAACAACTGACACTCTATTGTTGAGCACATACATTAATAAATCGAACGTAAAATAAATACCCCCCTGCAAGGGGAAAATATTCAATAGATGCAATAATCAATATTATTTAAAACAAAAAATATCGGATATAAAAATTCTGACATATTGTTAATACAACTAGATATAATAATCGAAGAAGACAAATAATTTGGTTACCTCCCCTTAACAAATAGTAAGATAAAAAATAGGATTAAATTCCTTTATCTTATAGGCAACCATTTCCCATCTAACAGTAAACTAAACAAACTCTTTTATAAAACTACCCTCAACCTTAACCAGTTACACTAAAAACCTATTAAGAAATATAAAAAAAGCACAAAACATTATACTAGGGAAGAACTAGTAGTTGATAAACATGTTAAAACACTTTAAAAAAAAGGTAAAATCATGTTTAATTTTAAAAAAAGAAGCGCAACTTAAGTGGATAGTACTTTATCCGCTGGGTTTCGAATAAGTATTTTCCTTCTCATCAGCGAGTAGGATTTAGCAAAATGCGGCTCGGATTTTGGTTGCAAATGTATCTAATAAAACTATGAGTAAGTCATCGATCTTACTTAGTGACAAAAAGTGAAGCAGAGGGAATACGGCGTAGAAAATGTGATTTCACGTGAATGGATAGTCTGGTGAACGGTAAAATATTTAATAACGGTAATATCCAAAAATTTGACTAAATTTTTTATTTCCAGAATGAAATCCAAGGGATCGCGTAATTGTAAGATAGTCCAACGTAATGGAATATTTCACCAATTCACAAGGAAAATGAGAATGAATTCAAAAATATTATTAAAAGAAAGATAAGATGTGCGTAGAAAAAGAAATGGAATAATTTATAACACGACCGTGAAGGCGGATTTAAGAAACATGAGGGAAGAGACAAAATTAAAATTTAGAATAGAAAAGGCAATGTCAAAATGACCCAGACAGGACGACATTAGAATGGCATTAAAGGGGTCGATTAGAATATACACGTTATTAGTTAAGTATTAAATGATCAGCAGGAGTCATTAAAGGAAGCAAATGAATTCAGAAGAATGATCAGTTAAATGCGTACACATGTATATGCATACATATATATGAATACATACAATAACACATATACATACGTATATATACACAACAAAAACACACACATACACACACACATATATATATATATATATATATATATATATATATATACACATACACACATGATATGTAGGTTGAATTCCTTTGTGAAAATAAAGAAAAAATAGGTTATTGAAAAATCAGAATGTTCGGGAAACGTGCGACGCGCGCATGTTGAAACACGTGAATTTTGCTCACGTGGTCGGACATGCATGGATTTATCAATATAGGAAGTGAGAGTTAGATAGTTAGTTAGTTGATCAGTTAGAGACAGTCAGTGAGAAACTCAGAGAGGGTCTGGGAATTCGAACGTCTAGGAAGCGAGACAATCACTTTGAAACAAAAATGTGAATTCTTGATGATGAAAACCACGGCCGGTCGTGAAGAAATAAACCCATCATGTGTTTTGATAAAACGTCGTCTTGTTTTTGTCATTCTTACAAAAAGGTAAAGTGAAAATGGTATTATATGTCCATATGTCTGTGTTATAAAATGTCATTACATACACGTCTCGACATCTCATGTCCACAATGGTAATCTACAACTCATGTCTACACAATGTCTGAACAGTGAACACTATCTTATCATTCTAAGAGCTTTCTTCTTCTACACGTCTACGGAATGAACATTTAATATATAAGAATCGTAATAACATGAGCAATCTCTCATAACATTAACACTCTCTCCAAGTCTCTTACAACAACATCTCATTATCTCTATGACTCTATTTTAATGAAACCCTTATATGTAACATATACATATTTGTGTGCCCGTGAACCCGTTTGCATCAGGGATGCAAAAACCGAACCTGGGGTCTATATAACAAATACAAATTTGGTGTACGTGACTAGTCCACTAATGCAAGGGTGGGTTAAAAAAAGAAACTGGCATACCACGAAAAAACCCAAAAAATCACAACGTTTACTAGACGATCACAGAATGCGACAAAAAAATTAAAACAAAATAAAGCAATAATTAAAAAAGGGAGAACATGCACACATACGCAGTATTAAAAAAAATAGAAGATAAAAATGAACACAAAAAGAACAAAAAATACAAGAAATATTAAAAAAAAAGAAAACCCCAATATGCCGTAAAAGAAATACGTAGTAATGAATGGAAATATTGTAAACAAGTCACCATGCGTAATTCATTGATAAATGAATTGGTTTGTTAAAAAACACACACACACATACATGCATATGCAGAGATTGGGGTCACCCATTATTGTTTTGAAATTTGTATGGAGTGTCAATTAGAAAAGTTGTGTCAATATGAAATTGTTTGGACGAATTGTTGAATTTTATCTGTCAATCAAACAGGAATTTTTCAAAGGTCGCATGTAGCCTCTTAAAAAGCGTGTAAATTCTGTTTGGAAATGCATTTTGATGTTCATAGTTGAACTTTTCGGCTTTTTTGTGTTTCATTTGTTTTGTTTTTGAAAAAAAAAGAGACAATTGTTTTGGACAGACTTTGTTGAATTGTTATTAGTTACAGATAACTTTTTTGTTGTTGAACAAAGTTATAACTGTTGAACATAGTTTTGTGTAAATCATAGTTAAATGTATTAAGGTATTTTTTTCGAAAATGTTTTTATTGTAAATTGTCTTAAATGTATGTAAATGTTATTGATTTTTACAGCAAGAATGCAAAGATATCAGTAAATATACATTAGATTTAAACAGTCTAGGAGAAAAAACTAGTTAAGACGTATGGTTGGATTACAGATTAAGTTAGAATTTACAAAGGGGGACAAGAATTAACATTACGTAAACGGGTATTTAGAGAGTTTTTAGATGTGATAAGCCGTAAGAAAGATGTTTGTTCTTAGCAATTGTTTTTTTTTAGAGATCCTATAATTGTTCTCACAGAAAATTGTCTTGGTAGGGGTTGATAAGCACAAAATGTGCCCCTATTCGAAAAATTTGGCAACCTGGTTAATAAAGTGCTTAAAATAAGCTTGTTGCACGTAACGACTTTAAGCAAGTGGTAAGACTTGGCTTAATTAATAAACAGGCGTTGGAAAGAATACAAAAATTCTTAAGAGGACTAGTAAACCGATGATAGGTAGTCCCGAGGCAATCACATATAGCTTAATGAAGTAAGAGGCAGGCAAAAATATGCCGTAGATTACGTAAGAAAGATATAACCTTGTATTTTTTAGAGACGTGTGAATGTGGGATATATCTGCTGGATCCTGGAGGCTCTAGTGAGAGGAAAGAAAAATCACAAAAAATCGGGCAATTACATAGAATTTAGGCGCAATTAAGGTCTTGGGCGCGAAAGGTGTTAGTTAGTAAGGGGTGATATTTCTAAGCCCTCGTCGAAGTTTCAAGAATCCAAGCAAGGAAATCCGAATGGATCAGTATGAGAGAAAAAAAAAGATATATCTTGATAGTTAAAGCCAACCAAGCAGATTGGTGATGAGCTTTGGTATGTCCCATATAAGATAGCTATAGAAAAAAAAAACAAAGCCATACTTGATAAGACTAACCATGCGGAAAGAATTTATCAGCACACTAGGGAAGAAGGAAGTCGTCCATTTCGAGAGAGGTGAAAATCTCTAGCCTGCGGCATATGGGTGGCTGGAAAGTAGCTGATGTGAATCATAGGTAAAGACCCTACACCCAAAAAGTAATGCCAAGAAGATCAGAAAGGTTCTGATCTTATAAAAATAAATAATTGTGAAGTCGGCCGTTGAGGCCGTTGAGGGCTGACTGAAAGAGATTTTTTTGTTTTTTTAGCCTGATCTTTCTAGTCGTGTAGTTGTGTAGATGTACAAATCAAAAATGTACAAAATTTAAAAAATGCATACATTTTTTTGTGAAATATGGAAGGGTGGGATGTTACATGATAAGGGCTGCCCCCTTTTCATGTAAGTATAAAAATAGAGAGATTAGTTAAAATGAAAATAAAATGAGAGAAAGCAGAAATCGAACCCTGGACATAAGTTTTAAAGAACAGTAGGTTTAAATGGAATGTCCAGTAAATTGTTAATTCTGATGAAATAAATAATAAATAAGCTATTCAATTGTTAGAAAGAATGTGGATAATAAAATATGGGTTAAATAGATTAGATATGTAGGTTGAATTCCTTTTTGAAAATAAAGAAAAAGTAGGTTATTGAAAAATCAGAATGTTCGGGAAACGTGCGACTCGCGCATGTTGAAACACGTGGATTTTGCTTACGTGCCGGATATGCATAGATTTATCAATATAGGAAGTGAGAGTTAGATAGTTAGTTAGTTGGTCAGTTAGAGACAGTCAGTGAGAAACTCAGAGAGGGTCTGGGAATTCGAACGTCTAGGAAGCGAGATGATCATTTTGAAAAAAAAAATGTGAAGCTGTGAATTCTTGATGATGAAAACCACGGCCGGTCGTGAAGAAATAAACCCATCATGTGTTTTGATAAAACGTCGTCTTATGTTGTTAGGTGAAGGTTCAGAATAGTAAACCCCCATATTAAAAATGGCTTTCAGAATGATTCTTACAATAACGGTATCAAATATTTTTTCCTTATTTTAAAACAAATTATTAAAAAAAAGATACAAGACCATTACATTTTTTTTCATTAAATCGCTATTTAGGTGAAGGTTCAAAATAGTTAACCCTTCTCCCCATAACCGTTTTTATGCAGTAAAATACTTTGTTTCAATAATTATGGTTTAAATAAATAAAAATTGGGCAATTACATAGAATTTAGGCGCAATTAAGGTCTTGGGCGCGAAAGGTGTTAGTTAGTTAGGAGCGATATTTCTAAGCCCTCGTCGAAGTTCAAGAATCGAACCAAGGAAATCCGAGTGAATCCGTATGAGAAAAAATGTATATATTGATAGTTAAAGCAAACAAAGAAGATTGGTTATGAGCTTTGGTATGTCCCGTATTAGATAATTATAGAATAAAAAAAACAAAGCCATACTTGATAAGCCTAACCATGCGGAAAGAGACGATCAGGGCAATTTTGGGACGAAGGGAGTCGTCTATTTCGAGAGAGGTGGAAACCTCTTGTCTGCGGCATATGGGTGGCTGGAAAGTAGCTGATGTGAATCGTAGGTAAAGACCCTACACCCAAAAAGTAAATGCCAAGAAGATCAGAAAGGTTCTGATCTTGTAAAAATAAATATATGTATAATCGGCCGAGGAGGGGTGACTGAAAGAGATATTTTTAGCCTTATCTATCCTAGCGGTGTGGTTGTGTAGATGTAAAAAAATGTGCTAAATTTAAAAATGCATACATTTTTTTGTGAAATATGGAAGGGAGGGATGTTACATGATAAGGACTGTCCCCTTTTCATGTAAGTATAAAAATAGAGAGATTTAGTTAAAATGAAAATTAAATAGAATAGACGAAATTAGAACCTCGTAATTTAGGTGTTGAAATATATTACGAGAGAGAATTAGCAAATGGAATGTAAAAAAACAAACGATTGTGTAGCTTAGAGATGAAATAGTTTTAAGAAAAAATGTACATTGTCAATTCTGTTATTAAAAACAATTGAGGAATGCAACTATAAGACAATTTAATTAACATTTAAACATATTGGAAATATAGGTTACTGGGAATATAGGTTAACATTCCTTTTATAAACAAAGGGGAAAGTTTTGGACACGCATTTCCAGAACACGTGAAAGAAGACACATGTTTGAGTATGTGCATGACGTCCTGGAAAATAGGAAGGTCTCGATATAGTTAGAAACTTTAGAGTTAAGCGAGAGAGTCTGAGAGAGAGTCAGAGGGAGCCTGAGGACGACAGACGATAGTCTGCAGTTGGGAGTCGAACGTCCAGAAGCGAGACGGTCACCTTTGAAACACAGAATGTAAAACTTTGAATTTCTGAAAGCAAAGCCACCGGCCGGTCCATTGAAATAAACCCATCATGTATTTTTATAAACGTCGTATCGGTGTTGTAATTCTACCAAAATGGTAAAGTGGAAATTGTCATTATATGTCTTCTATATCATGTGGTTTAAAATGTCTTTACATACACAATGTGAACACTAAGACTGTCTCAACACTACCTCCTCACTTACACTTCTAAGTATGACCATTTAATATATATGAATCTCGTCATAGCACGAACACAGAACGCAACATCTCTCTTAATATGACTCTCAACAACATCTCTTTCTCTCTCTCTCTTAGACTCTAAGACACCCTTTTAACAAGAAATAATAACAACGAACAATAATAACAATAACAACAAAAACAATAATAATAAGACTATTATATAAAAAAGGAGGATAAAAATCGAGAAGTAAAAGCACTAACCAAGCTTTCAGCGAATGAATGCTAAAATGCTATCGAAAAAAAAATTAAGCAGAATTGAAATCTGAGCAGACATGTTGTCACTCAGACACTAGGAGACACTACAGTTTGATGTCACAGAGTATTCTTTTATGATAGCATGCGTAGAAAACTCCCAGTGCATAATATTATTAATAATAATAATAATAATAATAATAATAATAATAGTAGTAGTAGTAGTAGTAGTAATTGTAATAGTAGTAGCTGTGAGAAGTTAGCCCAAAAGAAATGCAAAATCCCCCTTGAAAATATTAGGAGAAAGGTCTATTGGGATATATGCAAAAAAAGAGGGTTATAAAGCAATGAAAAATGATACGAGCATGTTCCAGGAGAAGTGGTGGAGCGCGATAATTTGACATTATTGTGGGATATGAATATTGAATGAGATAATGTGGCTGAAGCAAAGGGACCATATATTGTTTTGCTGAAAAACACACAATGCAATAACAATTGATATAATCGTTCTAGCTAGTATAAATGTGGAGAAACAAATTAGAAAAGAAGGGTGAAAAATGGCAAGACTTTCAAATAAAGATAAAAATATTTTGACATGAGAAGAAATTAGAAGTTCCTGTTGAGAGAGAAATCATGTTGCCTTTTAAAAAAGATTACACAATTGATTTGAGAAAATTGTGATCCATTGTGATGTTGGAGTACTTAATAAACTGCCTTGTTGGGAACCGCCAGAATCTTGCAGAAACAAAAGGTAAAAGACTGAGAAATTAAGATGATGATAATCTATGTTCATTAACCATGATAAGCTTAACAGTATAACATCAGAAATACGAACAGCCCGTCACAAAATGTGAATAATTATAGTAGCAGTAATAACTTCAACAAACCGAACAATTAAACAAGTCTTCAGTGAATGAATGCTAAAATGTTATCGAAAATAAAAACCGCAAAAGTAGTAAAACCTTAAAAAATACACTTTCGTATTATGTATTTATGCCCTTTGCACATGTATCTTTCATGTAGATGGTTGTGGCGAATCAAAACGCGTAAATAGGACTATCAGTTATTATTATTATTATTATTATTATTATTATTATTATTATTATTATTATTATTATTATTATACTTATTATTATTATTATTAATGGTAGTAGTAGCAGTAGTATTTCTGTTGTTAATAATAATAATAATATTAATAATATTAATAATAATAATAATTATTATTATTATTATTTTTATTATTATTATTATTATTATTATTATTATTATTATTATTATTATTATTATTATTATTATTATTATGGTAGCAATAAAACTGGAAGAGTTTAAATGTTAATGAAACAATTATCAACAAAACAATAGCAATGACTAAAAAAGTAATGCGTAACGTTAAAAATCGAGAAAACGTTTAATTAAAACCAAATGCAGTAGAATATGAAGCATGCAGAACATAGGCTAGTCAGTTAGAATCGTGAGGATACTTGTGATGTAGATATATAAAACGCTCGTAAGTGAGAAAGTGTGCTTAGAAATGTGTGACAATTTTGTAAGATAATAATTCGAAAGAACCGGATGCGGCTTAATATGATAACATGGCCAGACACGACTTGTGATTATGCAGGTAGGATAAGGAGTCAAACGTAAGGTGCATAGCGAAGAGCCATGTTCAAATTTAATCGTTATTCCAACAAATTATCCCGGATGAGTAACCAAAACTATAATTGTAATGTGGTGGGCATAATAAAGTAGAAATGTAAATAATAACCTGTCTGCATAAGGAAAAACAACCGAAAGAATGAATTCGGCATTGATTTTAAATAGAGGGTTAGAGAGTAAATGGCATCGGGGGAATACCTTACTACTCTCTTATGGGAGTATCTGTTTGATGTATAATACAATATATTATCAAGTAAATGTATATCGAAATAAAATGATGACAAAAGATCTAAATATATATATATATATATATATATATACATATATATATATATATATATGCATATATATAGTAAATCATAAAATATATATGGCGATTAAGCTACACTGAATATTCCGCGTTTCATCCACTCTAGGACCCTTCAGGCTTAAAGTTTACGCATAAATCTATACTTTCGTATATTAATTTTATGTGAGTAAATTAAGTAGGTATATATATATATATATATATATATATATATATATATATATATATATACATACACACACATATATATATATATACATATATATATATATATATATATATATGTTTAGAGAACGAACCGTTTTCGCCATAGAAAATACAATATGATCCCATGTCCGTTTGATGAAAAACTGCTATCTTTTTTTTATGCAGACCGTCTACTTATTGCCCAGTTTGGTCCAAATTCCAAGAGCGATAGATGCATTCGATCATGTCTAAAATTTACAACTTATTTACCGAATTAAATCGGAGATGCGCCGCTGTACAATTCATTCTCTCTAGCGATTAATGAAAACATTACCCTTCCAGCATCCTCAAAATGCAAATCCAAACGGTTCAATTCCTGAGGGCATTGACTAATCGGCTACTATTTGTTGCGTGCGTTTTATATCAGAAACACAATATGTTACCCCACATCTTCGAAGTAAGCTTGAAAACCAACATCAAAGTGTACCCCGATGTGCTGGAGAGTGTTGTGATCACCTTGTGCAATCAGGTGACCTCTAGCAGATTTTGAGTGGAGGAGCAGGTCTCAGCGCCGCCCCACAAGTCGAAAGAACACAGGCTAGACTTTATACCCTTTTCTGTCCGCCACTAGCCTGAACTCGCTGGACTAGGCCGTTTTGTTGAGAACATCAATAACAGAGCCTCCCACAAACTATCCCTCAGGTAATCGCCAGACTCCTGACGACGCTTGTGGAAGAGACATTATCTCGGTCCAGGATATCTATAGAGTCAGTGATTGATGGCTGACAACAGTTGCATGGAATAGATATCAGCTCTAATACTTACTCGAGTTATTTGAATTGATGTTTTCGATGAAAGATTTACAATAGAGCTGTAAGTTGATTTTTTTAGGGAAACACTTTTCATTGGTTTACGCTGTTTATAGCATATTTATTCATGCAAACATTATTGACAACAACATAATTGCTATACGGGATTCAGCAGGACATTTTGGTAAATATAAAAGCTAATAATAAATGTTGATTATGTCGGACCTGCTTTTTACCCTAAAAATGTTGTAGCAGATATATGTCTGCATTAAGGTTTATATAAAAGCACTTTGCTTAGTAATTAAAAACGTTTAGATAAACGCCGGCAATTCAGACAATTATATAAGGAAAACGAAAACCGGACAATAATTATATATAAATATATACATATACACACACACATATATATATATATATATATATATATATATATATATATATATATATATGGCATATTCTTTAAGAAACTCGTTTTTTTATCCGTCCGCACTATCAGTTGAAATAAAAGTCAGTCGATTTAGCTCAGATATGAAGATCGTATAATGATTAGACCTCTATGAAAGACGTTAATATATATATATATATATATATATATATATATACTAAATGTTAAAATTTCAACAGTATTTCGCCTGTTTAACGGTAGCGAATGGATTGGATCCTTGCTAATCAAGCCAGACATGGTATCTGTTGCTAGGTTCGAACATATCGACTGGTGTTAATCGTGGCCGCCTGCACTGATGATTCCCGAAATGATGATGATATATATATATATATATATATATATATATACATATATATATATATATATATATATATATATATATATATATATATATATGTATGTATGTATATTCTCCCAGTTCTCTTTACACTTTTAAACTAATGTCTTAACGCATCTTGTTTTTCTGACTTCCGGAAAACTGTTTATGTGTTACAAGTTTTCAAGAATTCTGTGGAGAAAATTGACCCATTCAGTTATCGCCTTATTAAGCTCATCCCGTCTTTCGCAAAAATGGTTGCGTCCATAATTAATAAATACTTAGTTTATCACCTTACGTTTGCTAAACTTATGACCGGCTAAAAATATGGATTTAGGTAAGCCTGTTCCACAGTATATGACCTAACTGTAATCTCTGAATATATATACCATTCACTGGGCAATGCAATGGATGGTTGAGACGTAGATATATCTAAGGCCTTTGACAGGATATGGTACGATTGTCTTATAAGAAAAATAAGACTAAATGTTATCACTAACAGATTAGTTTACATAATTAAATCTTTCTTTAGTAAGAGTAAAATCGAGGTGGTCCCCGACGGTCGTTCATCTAAAAATTATAACATACATGTGTGAGTGTCTCAGGGGTCTATCTTTTGAATTTCTTATTCCTAATATTAATAAATGACCTCCCGGATAAAATTGTCTGTGAGATGTCTCTATGCCAGTCACGA
>NC_136484.1:178271709-178454209 GCF_053919585.1 Euprymna scolopes | reverse complement strand
TATATATATATATATATATATATATATATATATATATATATATATATATGCATAATAGCTGGACGCCCGGTGTTACCCGTTCGTACAATAAGATTAAACGTGAAATTGTAAGTTATTGCGTAGGTATTGTTATAGAATCAATCCTCCATTGAATATTTTGGAGAAAATTTGCATGGTGGATTACAACGCAAAATAAAAATACAAAAAAAATAATAATGGTATCGTTCATCTGGGTGTTTTACAATACCACGTCAGCTGATAATTGGTCTTGACGATGACATAGCGTGGAAAATAATGTCTTATTAATCTCCGGTTTTAACGCATGCAAAATACAGAAGTGCTTTGTTGAGGTTATAAATGGTTCTTCTACTTTTACTGCAAATTGAACTTATTCATAGGAAAACATTTTTAATAGTATATTGAGGTAACACCACACTTGTACAGGGTAGACTCGATCTCTAGCAGAATACTCAACCAATGAACTGTATAGCTTGATCATAATAGTTATATTCTTTTAAGGAGGAATTAAATGCTCAGAATTAATCCCTTTTGATTTTCTTAGAATTATCTACCATTACTAGTTAAATGACAAATATTCCTGTGCAAACATTTTTCTAACAAATAAAAAAATACTACAGTGGGCCTCAAAAGTGTTTGCAAATTGTATAAATTGATAAATTTTTGCTTCAATATTTTCCAATATAATAACTATGTTACTCACGGTTTGATATAAAAATATATGAAGTAAGGTCATAGAAACGGACACCAAATAATCGAATTAATTTTGACACAGTCAAAGGCAAGAAAAGGACCAACAATCTCACTTCCAATAATACCAGCCCAAATCGTCACTCCTCCTACTCCCTGTTGGCATCTGAATCGCAAGCGTGGACTATTGGCTTTTAGAAGCCATCACTTGGTCATACCGTCGGGGCTGTCGAGGGTTGCTCTGGCCTCGTCAGTCCAGAGAACATTTTGAAAATTAGTTTTCAAATATTTAGTCGTCCATGCTAGTCGCTTCTGACAATTTAAGGAGGGCATTTTGCCTGTGTTCTCTGGTCGGCTATCTGTTCAAAATCCGATTTGGGATCCTTTTAAAGATGGCAGACACTCCTGCATGGTCGAAAATAGCTTTACTTATGCTGTGTGGGTTTGCTAGCAAATTCCTCTTGATTTTTCTAATATCTTGTGCTGAAATCACCTTTGGTCTGCCACTTTTATGCTGTTTCTTCCATCTTTGCCGCCAATGACGAAACGTTTCACAGTTTGATGATCTCGTTTCAAAATTTTCGAATTTTCCAATTTAGACTTCTTTGTAGCAAGAAATGTAGCAAATTTATCCTTCTCCCTATCCGTCAACATCTTTCCCTTAGCCATTATCTATAAATTAAGATTACCTGCATAAACTTTTGGCTCACCTGAATAGTGGAAAATGACGAACTATTATAAAATTCTGGCTTTTATCGTAAAATGTAGTAATGGAACGAACCAGAATGGCAACCAGCAAATGATTGAAGAGTCCAAAATGAAAAATAAAGCCAAGTTAATAAAGAAATTGAAAAAAAAATAGATCTGTAAACTCTTTTGACCCCCACTTTATATTTTGGATCGGATTTGTTCGATTATCGTTACATATCCGATATATTTCAGTAAAAAGCATAACTAAGAGCTCTGACATATACACCAGCTTTTTGGTATATTTGTAAAAGGCAGTTGTTTCAAAATCGATAGGGAAGAAAATCACAAAGAGTTATTTATATATATATATATATATATATATATATATATATATATATATATATATAAATATATAAAATACAGGGTGACCCAAAAAACAGAGGACATTCAATAGTCTTTCTGAGCATTTTACAGTCAGCGGAGAAAAAAGGTCAAAGACCCTCGTGTGTTGATGTGATGTTTTGAATATGACAGCCTAGTTATGACCAAAGTTTCATTTCATTCAGGCAAAACACTAAGAAACGGGGCCTAATAAGTGTAAGGGCCCGTTTTTCTGGCACACTGTGTATGCACTGATAATTATTGTGTGAAATATTGAGTGAGATAGAAAAATGGAAAGATAAGAAGAGAGGGATGGATAGATACACATGCTTTGATAATAGTTCCGTGTGTGCGTTTATTTTATGTGATTCGTTATATGCTTTTATGCCATTATAATCGATAATACATGTTTGTGCTCTGACACGTCTCTGAAATAATTCTGAACTCAAATCAAAGTATAATGCACAAGTCAGTACTGTAGCAGTAAACGGAACGTGATGTAAATATTTATTCACAATGTCAATTATATTTATGCACTTTTTAAAACTCCTTATAAATATCTCCTTTTCTATTGAATAACTCTATTAAAAACACACGCGAACATGTATATTTTATTGTATTTTTTTAAATTTTATTTGTAAAACCTTTGAATAATTCACCATTCCTGGAGGGCACTTGTAAACTCAGCGCTAAATGATAAAGAAAATTTAATATAAAGGGAGATGAAAGAAACGAACAATATTTTAGGTTTGCTTCTATTCTATTGTTTTTAGATTACAATATTAGGATATTTTTTAATCATCGTACCTGTATATATACATATCTCTAATATGAAGCTGAATGTCTGTGTGAAGATGTGTGTGTCTGGTCACAGATAGCCTCCTATATGGTATACTATTTTAAAAAACTGATTACATAGATTAATAGAAGATGTATCGAGACACAGGAATGGGTATGTTTGATCTGGCAGGACAGCGGTTCATTAAAATTCTGGCGCCTGCGGTCACGCCTGATCCACAAAGTATGGAAATAAATAATGTACAAAATAAAAAAAACGTTTACAAGTGTTTCTGATACAAGGGTGTTATGATATAGATGTATATAAGAATAATTAGATAAGTATGTTTTGACTTAAATAGGGATGGTATAATAAAATTATGGTGTCGGCGTTCGCGTTGGCCTCTATAGAATGGAAATAGACACAAACTTTAATAAAGACTTTCCCTTTCTATCTGTGTGTGTATACTTTGATTATTATGTTTCAGTTTGAAGAAATATGATATAATAAAATGATCGGGTGTTCATTCATGCCTGACCTCCATAGAATGGAAATATGTCAAAAGTTTTAACAAGT
Source organism: Euprymna scolopes (assembly GCF_053919585.1). Classification (NCBI taxonomy): domain Eukaryota; kingdom Metazoa; phylum Mollusca; class Cephalopoda; order Sepiida; family Sepiolidae; genus Euprymna; species Euprymna scolopes. The sequence continues at coordinate 178,451,076 of NC_136484.1, read as the reverse complement.
TTTTTTTTTAATATATATCCTCAGAGTTTTGTGATAAGTGCTTCAGTGTGAACAGATATGGTATAATAAATTATAGGGTTTATCTATTTTATTTTTACTTTCATCATATTTTGCTTTGGTTTTGATACCCCCAAATTCGAAGCTATCTCATTACAACCGTTCCTTTTCATAGCCTATCATACTTTCATAAATCATGGTCCATTTTCTGTACGCTCTTTTGGAACCCAGTCATCGCCGGGTACATTTGCTAGTTAACACATATTTTTATTTACTACAATAACTATTTTTTTCAAATTCGCATATCTACGCATTGATATATTCTCTCCATACATGGTGTATTGATTGCAAAAATTCCCACCTGGGACAAAGTTCTGCAGGATTGCAATAAAGTTATCACATTAAAACTTTATATTGTCTAGACTATTAGTCATTAGGGTTTGTTAACTTTAGGTCGATATTTTAGATACATTTAATCATATAATTAAATCTTCAATTCATTCTAGGTGCAAATCATCACAATCGCAAAATTACCCCTTACCAAGTACATAAAATTATAAAAACCTACACACCTCAAAACATGTGGATCCGTTCTCATCCTGGCGGTACTAGTAAAAATAATTATCCACCTTGGTTGTTCCAGTACTTTACAGATTTTTCAACAAAGTACTTAACGAGTTATATTTTCCTGATTCGACTAGTTTACAAAAGTTCTGTATCGCCCCAGTAGCTTCTTCACTCCTTTATCCAAAATATTCATGTCCATAAATAATAAAGCTCTAGTCCACCACCTTACACTTGCTAGACTATTCTCTGACCATCAATATGGATTTAGGCTTGCATGTTCTACAGCAGATATCTTACATGTAATATATGATGGTATATACTATGCAATGGATAAGGCCGGGGATAGTAGAGCAGCATCCCTAGATACATCTAAGGCTTTTAAGAGGGTATTTCACGATGATATTCGCGATAAAATCAGATAATATTGTATTACTGGACGAATACTTAACATAATAATATTGTTTCTTAAATAAGAGAAGCATCTAGGTTGTCATCGATGGTCGTACTTTTAAACAGTATGATATAAATGCTGATGTTTCTCGGGAGTGGATTATTTAGACTTTTATTATTTATGATAATAACCAATAACCATTCTGATTACATAGTATCTGAGATGGGAATATTTGCTGACGACGACACTCTCTATAAGGAATACAAGGGAAAGGACACATATTCAAGGCAATGGCGGAATCCCTAGAGGAAGGCCTCGAGCCCGTAGTTAAATGGAGTCTATAATGGGTGTTTTCTTAATAATTACAAGAAGGCTTTTCAGCCATCAATAAATATGGCTGAAGGTACGTCACCTGAAAAGCGCCTAGGCTTAATGTTCATCGGGAATGTGTTGGAGCATATACATCGAGAGAATGGCCAAGGTTGCTGTGAATAAGCTAAGCGATCTTTACCCTGCTAGAAAGTTACTTAGGTCTGAAAGTATCCTGTAACTTAATCAGGCAACTATTCGCCCATTTTGGCTGGTGCATCTACGGTGCGTCCCTAGTCTACTTCTCCGAGATAACGTTAAAAATAGGAGTAGCCCACCTGATAGGAAGGCAAAGCCACACATCTGCACAGTACAGATCCCTATATGTAAGAAAGCTGTTTAGTTTAATAGTGTCTTCCTCACAACTGCCGGACTTTGGAATTCCCTTCTGGGTTTCTATTTCTCCAACTTTAATGGCATGTATGATTTCAACATCTAACAGCCATCTTGCTTCTAAACTCCCTATATTGTATCCATAAAACATATTTCCCCGATAGAATCCCACTACATCAAATATGTTCTGCTCTTTGATTTTGGTCAAAATATTATTAATAAAATATAAGTAAAACAATATAATTAGTACGATTCAAGTTGATGAGATTGCCGAAACAATTATTTTTAAATCGGCGACGATGGTTTATGATTGCGACAAAAAGTACCGTAGGTTTGCAAGAACAGATGGCACATACAAATTTATTAAGTATACAATACTGATGACACGGCCATCTACATCAACACATCAAAGATTGTAAATTACTAAGTTCTCACTGACTCTCTCTCCTCTGATTTCGAACTAGTGGTTCAGTGGGGGAAGACGTGGCTGGTTACTTTAATAGAGCTAGGACCACCTTTCTTTCTACTATAGAAGACATAAGTTTAACCTAAAAAAAACAAAAAAAATAAAATAAAAAAGTAAAATTATCACACATGTGCGCACTATAAATAGATACAAAATCCGCGGAAAGGAACTGAAGCCCCCACCTACCGTTCACACTAAGAACATGGTTACGCTCGCTGACAGACGCGACAATTTTGAAGTTGGGCAAACAAAATAAGATAAGTGAATTTAACAAATCCTAATATTACCAAAATGGCAACTGCTGTTTTTTTTTAAATTTGACTAATGTATTTTAACTATATGCGCATATATTGTCTTTAACTCTTTGCTTCCATGCGAGCCGTTTCTTCTATTATTTTATTTTTTATTTATTTATTCATTTTGTTTATTTATTTATTTCTCCCTTTTTAGCTTTTATCAACTGTTAATACCTTCTCTTTAAATTTATTTATTTAATGCATTTTTATTATATATGCGTAAAAATGGTCTCTAACACTTTAGTTCCATGCGAGCCGTTTATATGGTCTGAACCCTACTCGATAACGAATAGCCTATGCAAGAATATAGAACAGAGCTAGGACCACCTTTCTTTCTACTATAGAAGACAGAATAAATTTATTTAAGTAGTATACTTAGTATATGCAATCACCGTACGCTTGCTTGTATTAAAGTGTCCTCCATGATACCCATACCATACCAAACCACTGCACGTGGCTCATAATTTAACTGTCACTATATCTGTAACTGCAATATACAAAATCCCAGCTTTGATACTAGGGCTAATTTTCTGAGTAGATGCAACACTCTGCGCCTGACCTTAATGACTACAATTCCAAATCCCAACGAACTAGCTGTTCCTATAACTGGGAGGAAAAAACCTAAAAGCTAGCTACGAAATCTTATACATTTTACCTCCAAGACGATTGCGTTTGTCTTACCTGCATGCAAAAACAAATGAGATTGTCGGACTGCCTTCCTCATCTTGGTTGTTATTGTCACAACGTTTCGGCCGTTGCCGGAGGGTTCGGCCGTTGCCGGAGGGCAAAACGGCCGAAACGTTGTGACAATAACAACCAAGATGAGGAAGTCAGTCCGACAATCTCAATCAATGAAAACACCTCATCTCAAATATACAGACAATTACTATCCATTCGTATCTTTCGAAACATTTTGCTCTAAAATTATTATCTTTATTCGCTACATTAACTTTACATTCCTTTCCTTTCCGATATTATCAAATTTGCTATTACATTTGTCCATCCACTTTGCGAAAATAAACCGATACACAGCTACGTGAAACTGATTTATATTTCAATCACTCATGTTACTCGCTCGCATCTCTCTCACTCTCACCCTCTCTTCCTTTCTTTATTCGTTTATCGCATGCCCACTGTTACGATATGGCCGTCAGTTTTTTTTTGTTCCTAGCAGTTTCTTGGATTCTCGTTTCACTTTCCTTTGGATATGTAAATCTACTTGCATATATCTGGAGTTTGCAGTTTGTTTGAATCACATAACAGAGTAATAGTGGTCCGAAATGTCGTGAAAAACAAATATTAATGGTCACAAATTATATAAATAACTAAAGTGTTTATTCCTTTCTGCTTATTTATACCTAAGATTTTTCTGTGAATTCCCCCTGTTAGCTTAAGGGAAACATTAAAGTGGGCACAGTAATTAGTTCTCATGGAAAGCATATATAGATATACTCTTCTATTAAATTATCTGAGGAGTGACGGGCGTTTCTTTTTATAACATTATTTTGACAAATTTCCTAGATACAACACATTTCTGTACTTTCTGTTATATAAAAAGATTCACTGCCAACTTCTTTTAAATTATTAGAAAAAAAATTCCCATTTTCTTTATTATACACTGTGCACAAATCCTAACATTTGAGATAAATTATTTTTAAAATGTATTTGTGTTCTTATGTCATCACGCTCTTTTGAAAGATTGTCTTCTTAACTTAAATCTAATTTTACAATCTTGTTTTGTGGGATTGTTAGTTTAAGTACAGTAGAATAATAAAACACTATCCACTAATTATGTTTATAATCTTTCTGAATATTTACGTTGTTATTTCAGCATGCTAACATTATTGCATATGTAACACATATTATTAATCGTTTATTGAACAGAATTGCTAATTTAAATCTTTGTACCGACTATAGCCCCCCGATATACATATGTTAGAAACTACTTCCGGAATAAACACTTACAACCTTTCCATGATTCGTCTTTCGTGTATGTTTACTCCGAAAGCTCTTCATAACATAGGGATCGAGGTGTTTATACTACGCTGGATACCAAAAAAAAAAACAGGATCCTTAACAGAAGTGTGCGTTCTATACCAGCCATCATCGATGGATTTGAGGTCATCTCGTCAGCATCAGACAAGGCCAAACTATTTGCCAGAAACTTGTCATCTAATTCTACCCTATGCGGCCAAGGCCATCAATTCCCCGTATTTCCTCCTATTACTCTATGCAACGCTTAATCAGTGTCCTCCCATTTTTCATTAAGGTCTTTGGGACATTAAATAATCAAGAACAAGTCCACCATATTAAAAAATAATATGCTGTTTACAAAACAAGAAGCAATGTCGCTTTACTCTCGATATTTTACCGTCAATCCTTGCAAGAATATAACACTCCTGGTTTTGCTTGTCTTATCGAGCGTCTGAGCAATGGTTGTAGCACTTGATAAAACCAACGCGTTTACCAACAAAAATTGAATCGTACTGTACAACTGGCTGAATACTCTCTCTTTGTATATCTATATATATAAAAATGTAAAGTTGGTTCGTTCTAAAGAAATAAAACCATGTTTATACGTTACCAATTTATTTGAAATTTTCAGACAACCCATTTTAAGAGTCGAGGTATGTTTTTATGCTATTAAAATAAATTTACCTAATAAAAATTAAAATATTAAATAAAATAAATATATTTATTTATCGTTTCTGCGAATCTGTTCTGTTGATAAAACTGAACTTCCGGTTCGATTCATTTCACAGCCACGAATTGACGAAAGGTTTAATTTTCTGTTAACTCGATAAGTAAAAAAAAAACATATTTCATTTGTTTATCTTCCAAATGTTTTAATTTACACAACTTTTCTTTATTATATAAGACCAAAAAAAAAGTTTGTTGCTTGCTTTTGAGTTTTTTTTTTATATATAAGATTACTCATGCAGAGAGTGATCCGTGCTGAAATAATGTTATTATTTAAAAAGTCATTCTTAACATGGGGAGGTAAGGATGTTTTGTACCTATTCTGTACTTTAACCTCACAATTGAATAAATAAAAAATAAAAAAAACATCGTAAAACGTTATTTAAACGTGGAAATATGATTTAAAAAATAGCGCGGCTCTCTGCATTAGCACCATTTTTATTTATTGTTGTTGTTTCACGAATTTTCAACCAACTATTCCTCTGGCCTTCATGAAAAGAAGTCCTTTTATAAATGTTCAGTAACTTTTTCCTTTTATTATTCTTAAAGAGTAAAACTTTTCTTATTCATGAAAGGAGTTAAGCCTACGTAAATAAATAAATGTTTGTACACGTGAAAAATCATCAATAAATGGTTTAGTTACTTTTTTGAAAAAAATGTTGGTAAAAGTGCGAAAGGCGACGATACGTTGTTGTACAAACATTACTCCCATGCTTAATTTCTATACTTATAGGTTTTTGGAATTTTTTTTCACTGGATTATTATTAATTGGACACTAATTAAACAGATTATTTAAAAAAAAATGTAAAAAAGAAATCATTATTTCGACATTTGAAAGTGGTGGTGCTCACTTTTTAGTTACAACGTTCTGATAAATCAGTCACCCATTTTGTAAGCAATAAAAACGCGGTATATCAAAACCATAGAAAGTAAAAATAATGAGTCTCTAGCGCATTTGTAAGTCAGAAATATATTTGTTTCTCAAAGAATATAATAGAGAGAACAGGACTTTTTTTTTATTGTTTTCATGAAAATAAAGTTTCGAGATTTTTAATTATTTTTTTTTTTACTTATTTAGTCAGTTTGTGTTTTTTTTAATTGTTTTTGTGAAAGGTGAGTTTTTTTTCAAAACTTTTGTTTTGTTTCTTTTTAATTTTTTTAAAGTATTATAAATTTCACTAACATGCTGGAGAAATGTTTAATAATTTGGTATTTTTTTAGATTAGGTCGATCTCCACAATTTTCCTTTCAATGACGACATTTATAGGTTTCCGAGTATGCTGAACACGCAAATTGCATTGAAATTTTGCGGAAATAAATAGTTGTATTATGCATTGTATTCTTCGGCGGCCATCTTTTTACGTGCACACGCGCCATAAACAAATACACACACGTAAAAAAGATGGCCGCCAAAGATTACAATGCATAATACAACTTTTTATATCTTGATAACTACTTATTTCTGCAAAATTTCGATGCGATTTTCGTATTCAGCATAGTCGAAAACCATTTCAAGTCGTCATTTAAAAGAAAATTGAGGAGGTGGACCTAATCTAAAAATTTACCAATAATTTTTAATCCCGTACACCTCCCGATACATTGCTTCGTCAACATGCGACCATTGTATATCTCCCGAAGACACTTCCGTATTTAGAAAAAAATAAATAAATAAAAAGTGACCGATTTACCAGAACGTGGTAACTAAAAAGTGAGTATCCCTTTCAAATGTTGAAATGATTTTTTTTTTCAATTTTTTTTCATAATCTGGTTAGTGTTCAATCAATAATAATCCAGTGAAAAAATTTCAAAAAACCTATCAGTATAGAAACTCCACCACGTAAGTAAATAAATAAAAAATGTTACGTGCGCATGCGTTAGCCTTGACTAGGGGGTACTAAGGGAACGACCATTAAAAAATTATGCGGGTCGCCATGGAACTCAACGCCCCAGGAGTATCAAAATAGTTTTCATGATCTGAAGAAATTTTTTTTCTTCCGAAAAGTGGGTGATCACTTTTCCATCTAAATTTAACTTAAAATGAGCACCCACTTTCTGGCCACCTGAGGAAGGGGCATTTATTTTCGTTTTTATTTGCTTAAAGGTTTTTTTTTACAAGGCAGTTTGGTACGCGAATGCATATTTAACAGTTTTCGTTTATGCTCACGCATAGCATAAACAAAGGCTACGTCTGTGAAATGGAAAATAGTCACAGAGTTCAGGGGTTAATACCATGGAAAAGAAATCAAACAAAAAGATTTTAAGCCAAGAAACACACAGAAAGAAAAAAATAGCATCCATTTTTTTTTTATCGAATTCATTTGCTGTTTTTATTGAAAACTATTTTCCCCCGGATTTTTTATATAATTTTCCATTAAGGGCTGTGCGTCTTACGTTCGTAAATAACGACATTTTTTTTTTGTAGATTTTGGTGTGCTAAAAACGAATCTGCAAACCGTTTCCGTCACCAAAAAATAGTTTTTATGATATGAAGAAATTACTTTTTCGAAAAATTGGCGATCACTTTTCCATGTAAATTTAACTTAAAATGAGCACCCACTTTCAAGCCACCTGAGAGAGGGGGGATTTTTTCCCATGTTTATTGGCTAAACAGCTTTCGTTTATGCTTACGCATAGCGTAAACGAAGGCTACGGCTGTTAAATGGAAAATAGTCCCAGAGTTCAGGGGTTATTACCATGCAAAAGAAATCAAACAAAAAACTTTTTAGCCAAGAAACAGAAAAATGCCCCTCTCTCAGGTGGCCAGAAAGTGGGTGCTCATTCTAAGTTACATTTACATTGAAAAGTGATCACCCACTTTTCGAAAAAGTAATTTCGTGAATGTCATGAAAACTTTTTTTTTGCTACGTAAACGGTTTGCAGATTCGTTTTTGCACACCGAAATCTACAATAAAATATTTTGTTATATATGAACGTGAAACGGGCCTTAAAGTAAAATAATACCGGATTTTTTGAGCAGATTTGCCGTTTAGTTGTACAAATATCCTCACACCAGGTAATCACTAAAAGGGATTTTTAAAGTCGTCACCTGTATCGCGCAAAAGTTTAAAACCACCGATTATATGCCATCCTACATCATGGTAACATATATTGAGTGAGTTCCTAACAGTATTTTTAGTTTAAACTCATTTTCCCAAAATTTCCCCAAACTTAACATGTTCGATACAGTCTGCCGCCATTTGTATTTTTCAGATATACCGATAAACATTGAATGTTTTTGAACCGATTATACATTACATAAAAACACTAAAATCTTATCCAGTTAGGTAGAACACTTACTTTTCTTGCCTTTGATAACATTTATTTGTTATATATTTATTTTTTGACAACTTCTTTGTATCTGTGTTTAGTAATATAAACCCTTTTCATTTAATGTAACGTATAGTCTGCTCGAAAAACAGTGTTTATTGGTGTATTTGAAAGCTACAAATGGTGGTGGACACTGTTGATTACTTTAAGTTAGAGAAAGTGAGTTGAAACTAAAAAAACTATACAAAATACTGTCAGAAACCTATCCATTATGCCAGCATATGTCATGGTAACATATGTTCGGTGAGTTTCAGACACTGTTTTGTATAGTTTTTAGTTTTCAACTTACTTTCCCAAAATTAACGTATTCAACAGAATTCGCGACCATTTCTGTTTTTTGAGCCAATTAAACATTTTACATTACATAAAAACACTAAACAATTATCCAATTTGGTAGAAACGTAAATTACCTTACCTTTGCTTTCATTTATTTGTTTTTGGACGACTTTTTCGAATCTGTGTATAGTAACCCCCTCCCCCCCACCATCAACCAAATATTAATTACTAAATCACATTTTTTAAAACAACAAAAAAAAGCATTTAGCATTTACACATTTTTGCTACATTCGGCTTCATTCACTGATTGTTGGTCAAGTCCAAAACATGAATGATTGACAGAAACTCTCGAGGATCCAGATCAAATTCTGCAAGAGCACCATTTTTTTCAGTTTCGCCTTCTTTTTCACTTTTTGCAGTGGATTGCTGTACTAAATTAAGAAACACGCATTTTCTCTTTTATTAAATTTTTCCATTACACCAAATTGAGCCACTGCAACGCGTGGCAGGGTACAGCTAGTATATATATATTTATATATATATATACATATATATATATATCTGTCTTTCATAATAGAGACTCAGGTCGCCATGTATTGATGTACATCCAAAAGCCTAACAGTAATGGGGGAGGAATCTCAGGTGTCGATCTTTGGACACCTATTGTTCTTGATATTCATTAGGGACACCCTAATCACAATGTATCTTATATGGTTATATATATTGATGATACAACGCCCAAAAACACACACCAGAGAAGGACTGATACCCATAAATCAAAACGACATAAATCCTCTTAGAAATTTTAGCAATCAAGAAAATATTCTCCACCACCGAATCTATGGCAAATAACACCATATCTTCGAATTTATTTTTACAACCTCCTCAGCTTAACATTAGAATCTATAATAGACGGGAAAAATACAGTGCGGACTTTGCGAATGCTCTTGCAAAGAAGGTGGCGTATATCTATCGTTCGAGAAAACTAATCCCACTTGATAGCATCCTATGCATCTTCAAAGCCATACATGAAATAATGTTTCCAGAGCTAGACTACTGCATCAACTGATTGTATGTCTCTCTTGGATATGGTCTAAAGGAGAGTTCCCCAATCTAATATACCCTGCTTGTAAATTAAGTTAAAACTTCCGTCTTATCGCCGCAATGTTGCATCACTGTGTCTAATTTGCAATAATTTTCATTGGAGTGTTCTCTGATGAACGTATTCTTTTTATGCTACGACAATCCTGTTGAGCTACAAAATCACACCCTTTTTCTTGATGATCCTAAATGCAAGAGGAGATTCTATTCAGTAGTTTATGCCCCCGAATGTTAGATTTGGAATTCCCTTCCTGCTACCAGTTCCCTTGATTGTACAGATATGCAGGACTTTAAATGTAACGTAAAACAACAACTTGTTTGTCGTCCTTACGCATGGTCTACAATAGTGGCCCCTTACGTCAAAGTTACAATAGTCTTTGTTTATAGTAATCTTCAGTAATAAAAAAAACATGAAATTTAAAAATATAATAACGATATAAGAAATTATGCAGTGATAACTTAATACTATTTCTGCATTTACTTGAATCATATTTCTGAAACGAGAATAATCATAAGCGAAAAAATAGAACATATTGTAATGAGATAAGTGAATCTAAAGATAAAATATAACAGGATATTTAAACAATAAACCATATGTGTGTGTAATTAAACAATAAACCATATTCGTGGGTAATGAAAAGAAGATTAATATAGACCTATGAAAATTGTATAAATAATATAGAAATATAAATACGAATAACAACATACTGACAAAAACAGAAATGGATTGAAAACGGAAAATTATTATATCACGAAAAGAAGACTTACAATGTGTCACTAATTATATGGATACCGATAATCGGTAAACTATTATACGTTGTTTGGTTGTTTTATTTTACAAATGCACTCATCAAGTTCCAGATACCACTAGAGGATAAGGGTTAAAATTGTACAGTAGTGGATGGGACAATATATTGATCGTTAATTATGGAAAGTCGGTAAATTTGTTAACTTATATGGAACGGCTCATCAAAAACTGGTTTAATTTAGACTTGAAGACAACTATATTGCAGTCAGCTGTGAACCAGGAAAAAGAAAGACGATTACACAGGCGGGCAGTTCTGAGAAAGAAGCTTTGTTCACGGAGTATACCTTTAGATCCAGGCACAGATAAAGAGTGGGGGATTATTGATAGTGTTTTCAGCTAGACGAGTGTTTCTTGTGAAGGTTTGGCGAGGGGGAACCATAGATTGAAGCTCAGTCGAACACTTTCCATGAAATAGGGATAAAGCACAGACAAACTTGCAGCATCTCTTCTAGGAGATAGAAAAAAGGACATATCCTACGAGGCTACGAAGTCAATTTTGAATTTTATCAAGGCAGGGTGTCCTTCTAGAAGCTTCTGTCCAGATGTGGCAACAGTATTCCATCCTTAGACGTAGCTGGCTCTTATATAGATAGAGAATTGCATTAGCAGTGAGATATCTACTGGATCGATAGAAAGATCTCACCATTTTTCCAGCGACCTTGGCAACATATTTGATGTACGTGTTCCATTAAAGATTAGGAGTAAAAGCCAAGAAGCTTGTCAAAACTTGAGATCTCCCCAAGATGAGAGCCATTCATTTCAATTGATGCCAGATGTGGATCAGAACGCTGATGATGTAAAGAGAGAAGCTTGGTTTTAGATGCATTAAAAATAACCAGCCACTCCTGTCCCCATTGTATTACGTGCTCAAGATAAGAGAAGAGAGAATTGGAGAGAACTTGGTCGTTTTCCTATCTTAGATCTGCTACCATAGCTTGAAGCGTCATCAGCATATATATCTACGGATGATGTTAGAATATAATTTGGAAGATCATTATTGTAGATCAGGAAAATATATAGATAAAACGCTCATTAATATAGATAAGGAAAATATAGAGATAAAACGAAAATGAGAAAATCGCGAATGATACAGATAAGAAATGCAACAATATATGAAGTTTAAAGCATGAATAAACATGCGATAGCTGAGAAATGCGTATAAAAAATAAAACATTTTTGAACCATAACATATGAAGAAAAAAAAAGATCTAAGACGATTCTCAGACATTTTTGTAATAGAACATTTAGATGTTTGTTGCCCTGTTTAGTCATGTGCTTCAGAAAAGCATAGCCATGATTTATGGTGAAATATCATTTTATGAGGAGAATTGATATTTTTGTAAGAAAAATAATAAATGATAAACAGAGGTCATACAGAGGGTGCAGAGGGTGTTTTATATTGGTGCAGCTTACTTAGTCGAGCATGAAGTATGAGAGGCGCCAATGGGAACCCCTTCTCTTCATCATTTATATCTCGAGCGACTATGACTGACATGGATCAACACTCAAACTATGACTGTAGGGTGACACACAATATCAATGTACAAATTAAATTGGGGTGCTAAATCTCCCCTTAGTTCACACACTGTTTAATGTTTCAAGTGTTACATTGTTATTTTGTATGTTTCAAATTAAAACAAAAACAAGAAAAACTAAAATGCTTCTGCCAAACGAGTTGCTTGTTATGATACGCATTGTCATATTTCATGTAGTCTACATTATAAATCTCTCGAATAAAACGGATGTTGAACGGTATAAGCTGTTTTTAACTCTTTGATATTACTCTATTCCGCTTCGATTGACTCCAATTATTGATAAGGAAGACCATATATCGTCTCCTTTAAAAGGGGTTTCTTTTACTGAAAGCCAGAGGTCAAACTGTTGACATGGAATTTTCGACACTATACTAAAACCATTGGTTTGTAATTAATTACTGAAGGAATGAAAATTGTTCATATAATATTTCGAAGATAAATGTCTCACTATTGTTTAACCACATACCGATGAAAATATATCTAAGATCATGTTTTTGTTTTGTGCATGCTGTATTGCAACATGATACTCCTACACACACGTATACTGGATATGTCGCCGCAGCTTACATCACAAGGAACATTGGAAAAGGAACAACGTCATTTATTTCCTCTCCCCCTCCCATTCTTGACGATAAACAATCTTTAACATGATCGTCTTCTTTAACGTTATCTCTCTTTCTTTTGCCATTATACGTTTTTCTGACCATGGCGTCAGTTCAGTATTTGCATATAGTCCTAATGCGAACATAGTCATTCGGCTATCAATAGGTAAATTCTGAGATAGATATAGAAAAATACGCTCGAGTTGTAATATTTATCATAGGATGAACTAGCGAATACAACTGGATATCGTATGGGATTTCTACAACATGCGATACTCGATTGTCTTCGGTGCCTATGAGAATGTTTTCGAGACAATGTCATATACGTCTACTTACTCTACTAATTGATTTTTACTAAGATATTCAAGTCTCACGGTATTCGCAGCTCAATTAAACACATTTTCCTGGAAACATGATTTTTGTCTCATTTTTATAGTTTTGTTATGGTTTAATTGTACCTCAGTGATACTTGCTAAAATGATAATAGTTACTTAGATCTAGTTAAGCATGTATTTATTTTATGCGTTATTATTATTATTATTATTATTAGTAGTAGTAGTAGTAGTAGTAGTAGTATCAATATGCTTATTAATATAGTTATTGTTTATTTTTTCCTATAGTCACCAATAAAACAAATATTCGTCTTTTTAAATCTAGGTCTTGATTGTTTTCCTTTTCACGTAGTGTTTTTCCCCTTTTTTTTATTTGTCCATCTTCGCATTGCATTTTCATTTTTCGACAGTGACTTATTAGTAACTCTTCTTTTTATCGATTTCATAGGCTAATCTTTAAAACAGTATTCCATGTTGTTTCACTTCCTTCATTTTGTCAGCTATTGTTTTATTTTTATTTAAATATTTTCCACATTGTTCGCTAGTCTTATGTCTTTTCCCATATGCATATTACCGTGCGTCAAACGTATCTCCGGAGAATGTTGGTGCCTTTTGACATGTTAAGAAAGATTTTGGATTTTTTTTTTACTCGCATTTCACTACAGCCGACATCTCCAGTTTCTATTTTTCCATTGCCTTTCCGATTTTTATATCTTACAAAAAGTCCACACATGAGGGATGACTCATTACTGATGCTATTCACGAGTAAAATAATGATGGGATTTATAAAATATAAGTAAGCAAAACCTTCACACCTGATCAGTGTTCTGCGAATTTCTATATTACATTGCAGTGTGAATTGCTAAATGAGCTGATTAAAGCAAACGGTTTCTGATCCTTTACCGATAAAACAATAAAACACAACTCAACTATTCCAGTAATTAAGGCTGTATTATATTCGATGGTTCCATTTATATTAGGTTTTGATTAACATTATTCAGGTTGATATTAGTGGAAACACAAGTAATAATATGTTCACTGAATTTACTAATTGAACTATGTTACACAACTTTTGAATGGCGTAGCATATGTCGATTAACAATCGCATGCTCTACATATCATTAATGTTATTAGGAAAGTAAACTGATTATAATAAAAACTATATGGATCGCAAACCATTTAAAAAACAGAGCAAAATATTTAAATTTCTAGTTCAGATAGCTACAATGTGTCCGCTTGATTACTTATGTGTGCATACCTCGTAAATATTCATTATTTTTCTGGTTGTGATGTTAGACAGGCTTTGTATCGAAATACATCTGATAAGTATTGAAATCGGTAATTGAAAAATTCAATTGAAGAAAAATATTCCGATGTGTACCAAAGCAAACCCACTGACACAACCTAAAATCAAAAATGCAGTTGAAAGACTTATCACTGCACAAACACAATGCGCCCATGTATAAAATCAACAGTATGTTCTATAGTAAGAGACAGTTAATTTCGAAATTTATGTTTTTGTTTAAACTAGAATACTTGACTCTCGCTTTTAAACTTTTACTAAAGGCAATACATGAGATATGTAAAAATCATAAACAGTAGTCTCTCTACATGCAATATAAACTATAATGTATCTTTTACCAATCATGTAAAAGCCGCGTAAGGATCTTCGTACCGAAACTTTGCAGTTGGTGCCCGATTAGTATTGAATTGATTAAAATTTAGGCGATTTCAGCGATTCCAACGGATATATCGAACGTCCGTTGATGCTGACAACGATGGGAATCCATGTAAGTAAGCTCGAAACAAGTAATGTTTACGGTACTATAGTATGCCATCGCTAGTATGTATTGATGCTTTTGTTTTTATTAGTATGCCTACGAAAACCTTTTACTAGAATTATATTTTCATCAGATGAAGAATCCCTGCTACAAATATATCAAAACATACATAGTTTTAGTATTAAAATAAACAAAGAAACAAACATATATTCCGCCAGTGCAGGGCATAATTCAATGAGATGTCGCCAATATTTGCATGCATCTCGGGCAGATAGTTCTACATAATGTGCAATAATTTCCGATTTTTTCAAGAAATGTAGCAATAGCATTCAATCAACAACGACAGAAAACATTACAAGAAAAGAAAGCAAAACAATACCACCGTTATCCTGACAGTTCATACTGCTACGCTATTGAAGCTACACGTCTTCTGTTGATTCTATGATTACAGGCAAGAATTTTCTTGTCACTTAGCCGTGATAGTTTACATCAGGTTAGATCATTAATGTTTATAAAATGTTTCTGTCATTTTATTTAGTAAGATTTTCTCTATGCATCTGCTGTTTTTAATTTAGATTGTAATATTTACACTGTATTAAAATATAATTCAATGTAAGTATCTAGTAAATCAAAATATGGATTAGGCCAAAAATGTGCAAAGAAAAGAAATCTTAAATATATCGTCTTTCATTAGACTATTAGCCTCTTATGCACGAAATGTAATTCGAGTTGCACGGTAGAGGAATATCTTTGCCACCTCACACATTCGTTAGCTGATAAAGTTTTAGTTTTTACTTTTTGGTGTCTTTCCATCATTTTAAATTCACTACGATTAAATAATGTATGGGTTTATGTGAACAAGTTTCAACAAAGAAAACTAAAACTGGAACATTAAAACAAAGATGTTAAAAATCTCGACAAAAGAACAAAATGATTAGTATTAAAGACATATTTCTACACAGCGAGATAGGATAAAACAGAGGCTGGCGCGAGTTAACTAAACGCGACTAGAGACTGGTCTCTTTGTGTTAGCATTTAAACCGATTCTACTGTTGTTTTTGATTTCTGTTAATTCGGTATCCTGTATAAATATATGCTGCCTTTTGTTATTGATATCCTATATATAATATTTTGATTGCAGAAATTTCCTTCTTGCCCAAATTACTCTAGACTTGCAAGAACAGATACCACAGACAAATTTATTGTGTCTATACTAATATCCATCACCTTATATAACTTTAGAACGCATTGATAGGCACATATATTTGTTAGAATTAAAATATATATCACCCTAAAGGAGGTATCGTCACGATCGCCACCATGTACAGACGAATTAATTCTTATTTTAACCTATCTATCTGCAGTACTCTTCCCGCCCCTAGTATCTACGAGGAACTATATACACATTATAACTATGTTTCCCCTACACCATTCTCAACTGGATCACAAACTCTTATACGACCAATTAACTTGTCATTTCCCGTTATAAAATATAACAATTTCTCCCTTATACAGTTACAACACTTCTCATTAATTATCAGTTCTAAACTCGCCTATTTCAGAATAGACACACTCATCGAATAAACGTACACGTTAGGTGATTACATACCTTGCCACTTATTTCCATTTTCCAACTGTAATTATACAATTCTTCTACTGTTGTTAACTAAAATTATTCTTATCTGAAAAAAAAAGAAGCGTAAAAGCGATATTCTAAGTTAGACATAACAGCGAGCAAATGACATGTTTTAAGCAAATACACAGGGAGGCAGTTAGATACAAAGAGAGATTAAGACACGCACATATATATATATATATATATATATATAGAGAGAGAGAGAGAGAGATAGAGAGAGAGGGGATACTGGAAGATAGATTGATAACTATATATATATATATATATATATATATATATATATATATATATATATATATATATATATATATATGGTGAAACAGAGCAAGAGACAGAGAGAAATAGAGAGAAAGGGAAATACAGAGAGACAACTTTTTGAAAAAGTTGACCAAATTTTATTTATTTTTAACAGCGCATTTTCTTTACCTTTTAATAATACACATAAATATTTTTTTAAAATATTTCCTAACATAATAGAACATTCCTTTACTTAAAAACAATACAGATATAATTTTTTAATATGTTTTTATATTTATTTTTCTACACGGAGCGTTTTTTATAATTTTAAACGGGAAATAGTAAGCCGACAAAAAATACAGTATATTTATTGTCGGCAGATAAATAGTTTGTGTATATTTAGCAACACAATTTTTTATGACTAGTGTTTGAAAAATATACAGTGGATTAGCACAATTTTTTTTTAATAGAAAATACAGTTTGGAAATCATCTTTAAACACGTCTTTTTAATTTACATATATCATTGTGGCCTATTTGCGTTTTAAGCACAAAATCATGTTATAGAACTTACAGTTTTTTTACAAGGATGTCACAACTTATCAAGGCCCGGAGGACACTCAGGGATAAGGGTTATTGCGTGTACAGTAATCATTGGGGGGTATTTTCGTAGTAATCGCTAGCAATGTAAAGTGTCTTTCTTAAGGGGGCGGTTCATCAGGAATTTGTTTATGTTGGACTTGAAGACATAAAAGTTGTAGTCAGGTGAGAAACAGGCAAAAAGAAAAAGAGTTCCGCAGGGGGGGGCCAATGCTAACAAAGAAGATTTGTTCATGGAATCTACGTTTTTATTTAGACACAGATAAAGAGTGGGGGAAATTACGGACAGTGGTTTCAGTTAGACGGGTGTATTTCGAGAAAGAGTGGCTAGGAGGGACCAGAGATTGGAGCTAAGAAGAGCACTAGACATGAAAATAATGATAAGGTTGCGAAATCATTAAAAAAAACATCATTTAAGTACGTTATTAGTTATATATTTACGTTTAAAAAAAATACTATAGAATTTATATTGTCCGCAAATTAGTAGTTTTTTTTTTTTTTTTTGAAGATTAAGCACTATGACTATTGTTTTCAGTACCCTGGAGGCAATCTTCATATATGAGCAAAAAACTATTCATAAGAAATTACAGTTGCGAAATTATTGATAAAATCATTACATTTTTCTACATGGGGGGGGTAATGTACTTACCGACGACGTTATTTTATTTGTTTTTTGTTTTTATTATACTTTGTTTTATATTGAAATTCTCTTTTCGATCATTTTTACTCTACTTTTTTTCGAAATTGACGAGCAATCTCTAACTAAAAAGTGATCTTTGAGGCCAACACTGGCATCTCGCTTAATGTAAACATATTTTTCTGCATTTTGACACAAATATATATATATATATATATATATATATATATATATATATATATATATATTATAAAATCTTCACAAAATTTATACAGGTAAAGTTTAATCACGTTAATGTTAAGCAAGTAATCAAGTTATTATAAAATTTTATGATGGCAGCACAAATTAATTACTTAACACCAACGTTTGCGAACAACACAGCACACCCAAGGTTTTTTCATAGTATAGCACGTAGGGGTAATGAGAGCGATTCTCATGGTAAAATTAAAGGACATATTTTTGACATATGGACTCAAAAAGGGATGCCTATTTCGAAACGCATTCTCACCATGAGGATGGTGAGAATGCCCTTCAAAAAGCAGTTCTTAACATTAGGAAGTTGAAAATGGGCAATAACAATAGCAGCAGAGCTTGAACTTTTTACGAGGAGGGCATGCTTCGACGTTTTGATAGTTTTCTATAAAATCGAAAACATCACTGGGATTCTCTCAACCAAACCATATATATATATATATATATATATATATATATATATATATATATATATATATATATAAATATATATATATATATATATAAATATATATATATATAACAGAAAACAGTTAATAAAACTTGTTAAAAACATTCTGAAAAAAGAGTTAAACACTTATTTAATCTGAAAAGCAAACACTTGATAAGGGAATAGTCCTTAATCCGCGGAGTTTCGAATAAATATTTTCCTTCTCATAAGGGTAGGAATTAGCAAAATGCGGGATCGGATTTTGCATACAAAAATATTTGATGAAACGGCAAGAAAGACAAAGATCTTACTTGATAATAAAAAGTGAAGCAGAGGAAATATGGTAAAGAAAAAAGTGATTAGCCTGGTGAACGCTAAATACTCCAATGACGGTAAAATCAAAACATATAACTCCAAGGAAGTTAATTGAAGTTCCATTTGCACAAGTAAAATCCAAGTTAATCATGTAATTGGAAGATGATCCAAAAGAATCCAAAAGGCCGAAATACAGGGAATAATTCACAAATATGTACAAGGAAAACCGGAAAAACTCCAATAATATTAATATATTTATAAATTTAAATATATATATATATATATATATATATATATATATATATATATATATATATATATATGAACACATGTTTGTGAGCAGTGAAGGATAGAGTACGTATGAGAGGGGCATAAATTTAGTAATCTACATGTTGAAACAGAGCCTACAGTGCACAAAGCTAAAGAGCTTTTTTAATCAGCATATTGAGAATACTTTTATTTCATAAGACATGACAAAGTTATAATAATCGATATATAACGTGTAATTATTTCATGTGATCTGAATGATATGTGGAATCTATAACTCCCTGATTTCGATCGACAAACACCCCGCACCACAGATCGATGTGTGTAGTTGGAATATTTTAAATAATACAATGTAACACAACTCATTCTAAATCATTTATATATATATTATATATATATATATATATATATATATATATATATAATTATTTTTTTACTATAATAATTAAATACCTACAGACACTAGTGTTTAATCCTTTCGGGATTCTTCAGTGCAGCGTGTCACGATTACTACCAGTCGAACGATTCGAACCCCGCGACACGAGACATCTCTGGCTCGATTAGCGGAGGCCGTATCCATTCGGCTACCATTAACCGTATGAAATAGCGTTGAATTTTAAACATTTTAATTTAAATGTTCATTACGTCAGGCAGACAGTGATCAAATCGTTATACGATGATCTACGCATCAGAGCTAAATTGACCGACTTTTAATTCAACTGAAAGTGCTCAACGATAAGAAACGAATTTCTTAAAGGGGATGTCATAATTTTTTTTTTTTTAATTACATTTTCACCCCAAACAAGGCAAATTGCCACTTTGGTGTAGGGGGCTACTATCAGGGGCAACAACTACTGGGGTACTATGTAGGGATTTGGGCAGCAAGGTGTCGGTTCACGTTACACTTGAACTTCTGCACGTCAGTACTGTTGGGGAAGCAGGGACCTGGAATGGAATTCCAGAGTCTTGCGGTTCTGGGGAAGAAACTATTGGAGTAAAAAGATCTTTTACATCTAGGGACCTCTACAGTGTGGGGGTGGGATCTAGTAGCCTGTCGGGTTTGTCGAGGGTGCTCGCGTCGTGGGGGCACAAGTGATTGCAGTTCGTCAGAGCATTCGCCACTAAAATACTTGTAGAAAAGGCAGAGGGATGCAACATTTCGTCGATGGGACAGAGGCTGAAGCTTAGATGCCAGTTCAGGGCCTATCAGGTTTGCGACTCTCTTTTGAACCTTGTCAAGGAGCGAGAGACTAGTAGCAGATGCACCAGCCCAGATGTGGCAGCAATACTCCATACATGGGCGAATGGTGGCCTTATAGAGGTACAGGATACTTTCGGGTGTTAGTAGTTTTCTAGCACGGTAGAGAGAGCCTACCTTTCTTGCAGCGGCCCTGGCAATGCCTTCAATGTAATTGTTCCAACTCATGTTTCCTGTGAACGTTAGGCCAAGGAGTTTGAAAGATGGACTCTCAGATAAGGAGTCGTTGGCCATTGCTATGGGTGGTAGAGAGGGTTTCTTGTAATTATTGAATGAAACTAGTTTAGTCTTGGCAGCATTGAACGCGACCAACCACTTTTGTCCCCATTCCACTACAGATTGGAGGTCTTCCTCTAGTGTTTCTGCCATTTCTTTAGAAATGTGTTCATTCGTCTTCCTGTCGTGTCTGTCATAGAGTGTAGTGTCATCAGCATATATACCCATCTCAGAGGCAATGTTGTCGGGGAGGTCATTTATGAATATCAGGAACAATAGAGGTCCAAGGATAGAACCCTGGGGCACTCTCGCATTTATATCATATTGTTTAGATCTGCGACCGTCGAGTACTACCTGGATTTTTCTCTTATCTAAGAAGGATTTAATTATGTTAAGTATTCTACCAGTGATACCGTATGATCTGATTTTACTGAGGAGACCCTCATGCCATACCCTGTCAAAAGCCTTAGATATATCTAGAGCTACCGCTCTGCCTTCCCTCGCTTTGTCCAGTGAATGGTATATACGTTCAGAGATCACAGTGAGGATGTCTGCTGTGGAACGGGCTCGTCTAAATCCATATTGTTTGTCAGTCAGTAGTTTAGCATCTGTAAGATGATGGACTAGAGCATGGTTAATTATGGTCTCAAATATTTTGGCAAAAACTGGGAGGAGGCTAATGCGTCGATAATTTGATGGGTCTGTCCTTTCGCCAGAATTCTTGAATACTGGTACAACAGAATCAGTTTTCCAACAGCCCGGAAAGCAAGCTTCATTAAGACATTTGTTGTGGAGTTTGGAGAGAACTGGAGCTACTTCGGCTGAGCACTTTTTTAATAGCACAGCTGGGATAAGATCGGGTCCACATGCTTTTGAGGTGTCAAGGTTTTTTATGATAGCATGCACCTGAGAAGGGGTGGTTTTCAGATCGTCTAGTGTGGCGTCTGTCCGCATAGGAAAGTCAGGTAGGGGGTGGTTGGAAGGGTCCAGTGTGGAGTTTGAGGCAAACCGACTGGCAAGCATGTTAGCCTTGTCGGTTGCTGAGGAGACAACCTCGTGATTGTTGGTTAGTGCGGGAATTGTTGATTGCCCATTATTTACTACACTGTTGTATATTTTCCAGAAGTCTCGAGTTCCTAGTGTTTGTGCTTCGATGCGCTTTTTAGTGGTTTCAATAAATTCTCTCTTAGCTGTCGCTATTTCTTTCTTAACGTTATTTCTAGCTTCTATATACTTCAGTCTGTTTGAACTGGACTTATGTCGGTTAAACCTACGGTATGCATGCTGCTTTTGAGTAATGGCAGTTGCACAAGTCGACGTAAACCATTGGGGAGAGTGGGACTTACTATAAAATTTCCGCATGGGAACATGCGCTTCGATTGCAGTTTTGAACCAGTCAGTGGTCTCGTTTGCACATTGTTCAGCAGGGAGAGAGAAAATATTTTTCCATGGAGCATCTCTAATTAGTTCCCTGATGGCTTCCCAGTCAGCCTTATTATAATATCTCGTTGTTTTGAGCACGGGCTCTTCAGTTTTGGGTCTAGAGTTTAGGGCGATTTCAACCATTATCACTGCATGGTCAGCGTTCCCGAGTGGGCTGTGGGCCTTCGTTATGCAGTCATCGGGAACTGTGGTCAAAAACAGATCTAGAAGTGATGCGTGTTGTTCTTCCTGGTCAGGGAAGTGGGTTGGAAACGTAACAATTTGTGATAGGGAGTGAGATATAGCGAAGCTATGGGTTGTGCTGCCCGCTGCATCTGTGTGAGTAGAGAATCCAAGCCAGTGTTTGTGGTGGACATTAAAGTCACCAAACACATGTATTTGTGCGCTAGTGTCGAGGGACAGTGACGTGTCTATGCTGTCAGATACTTTGTTTATTATGGAGCAGTCCTGAGTCGAGGGAGAGCGGTAGAGAAAATAATAGTAGCTAATACTGTGTTGCACGTTTAGTCTAAAGCACATAAAGGCTTGATCATCTGTTTCTAGGTTTGTTTCTCTAGTCAAGGGAAGGGTATTACGAATGTAAACTCCAAGTCCGTGCATATGTCTGTCAGAGTCCTTACAGCAGAGTGGGAGATATCCAGGCATGTTAAAGTGGTTAGAGGGAATGGAGGAGTGTAGGTTAGTCTCACTTAGTGCTAAGATATCCGGGGTATTTGTTAAGAGAAATGCTTCAACATCAGCTAAGTTAGTTCTAAGCCCACGGATATTTGTGAATGAGAGCCTCAAGGGAGGAGGCAAGTTGAATTTGTTTGTCCCTAATCCTTGTTTAAGCTTATTTTTAGATTGTACTGTCGTCATATTTTTTTAAGAGTTTCGGTAAGGGGGAGCTATACACGAGGTTATGCGGAGCTTCAGACATGCATCACAAGTAGACCATCAGCTGACCTTTCTCCAATTAGGATTGTGGCCTCAGGAAAGCCCACCGGGGATGAGTGCAGAGTCCCTTTCCATGCGCGTCATGGCACTGCAAACAACCCGATATTATTCAACTGTTGATGGAGCAGCCGCTCTAAGCGCTTCCAAAGAGTTAGGGATACTGTACTACCAGTCGGGAACAGAAGCCAGGAACTGTCAATCCGGTACCCTCAACCATTTAGAAGAAGGTCAACCCAATCTAATCGCTCAGGCATATCTTATACTAAAGCACTCCCAAATGTTCAGTTTAAGGGGTGGGGCATGCTGGGATTGGGGAAGAACGGCGTTCATTGCCCTAGCCAGGAAACAAGATCTACCACTGAGTGTTTCTGTCGAATCACTGAGATAGTGTCTCTGCGCTTGACTAATAGGCAAAGAAGGAGTATGGAAGCCGGGCGATAGACAGAGCCTATCTACTCCTTAATCAATTTAGGTTTGCAAACCGGTGAATTTGTTTGAGTACCCAGCTCTAGGAAGGTTGTCATCCAAGACTGAAGAGGCCTCTCTTCCCTTTGGTTTAGTTTCAGAGTTTTCCTTCTCCTAGACGGATGATCTGGGAAGACCTACTGGGTCCGTCAGCCCTGAGAGAGTTTTCTCCGCGCCTAGGTTCTAACCCAGGTATTTCTGAGACCCCGCGTTTTTAGTGTTACTGGGTTAGTTTGTGAGGGATTTTATCTCTACTGATTAGTTACACTCCTCAAAGTGATTTAGGGACATGCTATTTACTTGTTAATGGATAAAGGGGGTGGGTGAAGTTCATGCAGTGTAAGCGTCTATGTTTGTAAGAGGGCTTGTTAGGGAGGAGATAATGTGATTATAGTCTTACCCTTTTTTATTTTATTAATGTTAGCTTAGGTCTAGTATAGTGTTACATTATGAGTAGGTATTAAGAATTGAGCTACGAGTTTTGCCCGAGCTATTTTAGATGATAGGAGGGTTAAGATGTAAGGGCAATATAGCATGGATAAGACAGCAAGTTTTGAGTCATGCGTAATTAGGTGAATAGATATATGGGCAGGTTTTCAGTAGGTGCGAATAGAGTTGAAGTTGTAGGTATTTTTTAGTAAGAGTCATGGGGTGTTTTGCATAACAAGGAGTGTCGTTTCAATAACGTAATTAGTCGTTGCAAAACTCGAGACAGTTGTGTAGTGCATATCGCTTTGTTTCTGGGTACTTTGGCTGTTAAGTACCTGCCTTTATGTGCATAGGCTGTTACGTCCCTTACTGGATAGGAATGAGCTGTAATGCATGCCTTAGAGGTAGAAATGTATAGATGTTTAGTGATGGCTATTAAATCAGTTTGCATGTGAGGGATTAGGGGCTGGAAGTTAGCGATTCCACTACAGATGCGGAGCAATGTGGGAGTTTAGTGGCGGATAGGTTGGAAGGAGTAGATTGTTAGCGTTCAAGAGAAGAGGGGTTATTTATTTACAGATGGATTTCCATTAGGATTTTTTAGTTACAGGTAAGGTTTAGTTTGAAGAAGGGGGGATTTTTTTTTATGCATGCAGGTAAGACAAACGCAATCGTCTTGGAGGTAAAATGTATAAGATTTCGTAGCTAGCTATTAGGTTTTTCCCTCCCAGTTATAGGGACAGCTAGTTCGTTGGGATTTGGAATTGTAGTCATTAAGGCCAGGCGCAGAGTGTTGCATCTATTCAGAAAATTAGCCCTAGTATCACAGCTGGGATTATGTATATTGCAGTTACAAATATAGTGTCAGTCAAATTATGAGCAACGTGCAGTGGTTTGGTATGGTATGGGTATCATGGAGGACACTTTAATACAAGCAAGCGTACGGTGATTGCATATATTAAGTATACTACTTAAAGTTCTTCTGTCTTCTATAGTAGAAAGAAAGGTGGTCCTAGCTCTTCTATATTCTTGCATAGGCTATTCGTTATCGAGTAGAGTTCTTCTGACCATAAAAACGGCTCGCGTGGGACTAAGTGTTAGAGACCATTTTTACGCATATGTAATTAAAATGCATTAAATAAATACATTTAAAGAGAAGGTATACAGTTGCTAAAAGCAAAAAGAGAAATAAATAAACAAAGTGAATAAATAAATAAAAAATAAAGTAATAGAACAAACGACTCGCATGGAAGCAAAGAGTTAAAGACAATATATGCGCATATAGTTAAAATACATTTGTCAAAATTAAGAAAAGAAAAAAAAAAACAGTTGCCATTTTGGTAATATTAGGATTTGTTAATTTAACTTAGCTTATATTGTTTGCCCATGTTCAAAATTGTCGCGTCTGTCAGCGAGGCGTAACCCTGTTAGTGTGACGGCTTCACTTCCTTTCCCCGGATTTTATATCTATTTATAGTGCGCACATGTGTATGGTAATTTTACTTTTTTATTTTGTTCTTTATTTTTAGGTTAAACTTCTGTCTTCTATAGTAGAAAGAAAGGTGGTCCTAGCTCTTCTATATTCTTGCATAGGCTATTCGTTATCGAGTAGAGTTCTTCTGACCATAAAAACGGCTCGCGTGGGACTAAGTGTTAGAGACCATTTTTACGCATATGTAATTAAAATGCATTAAATAAATACATTTAAAGAGAAGGTATACAGTTGATAAAAGCAAAAAGAGAAATAAATAAACAAAGTGAATAAATAAATAAAAAATAAAGTAATAGAACAAACGACTCGCATGGAAGCAAAGAGTTAAAGACAATATATGCGCATATAGTCAAAATACATTTGTCAAAATTAAGAAAAAAAAAAAAACAGTTGCCATTCTGGTAATATTAGGATTTGTTAATTTAACTTAGCTTATATTGTTTGCCCATGTTCAAAATTGTCGCGTCTGTCAGCGAGGCGTAACCCTGTTAGTGTGACGGCTTCACTTCCTTTCCCCGGATGTTATATCTATTTATAGTGCGAACATGTGTATGGTAATTTTACTTTTTTATTTTGTTCTTTATTTTTAGGTTAAACTTCTGTCTTCTATAGTAGAAAGAAAGGTGGTCCTAGCTCTTCTATATTCTTGCATAGGCTATTCGTTATCGAGTAGAGTTCTTCTGACTATAAAAACGGCTCGCGTGGGACTAAGTGTTAGAGACCATTTTTACGCATATGTAATTAAAATGCATTAAATAAATACATTTAAAGAGAAGGTATACAGTTGATAAAAGCAAAAAGAGAAATAAATAAACAAAGTGAATAAATAAATAAAAAATAAAGTAATAGAACAAACGACTCGCATGGAAGCAAAGAGTTAAAGACAATATATGCGCATATAGTTAAAATACATTTGTCAAAATTAAGAAAAAAAAACAGTTGCCATTCTGGTAATATTAGGATTTGTTAATTTAACTTAGCTTATATTGTTTGCCCATGTTCAAAATTGTCGCGTCTGTCAGCGAGGCGTAACCCTGTTAGTGTGACGGCTTCACTTCCTTTCCCCGGATTTTATATCTATTTATAGTGCGAACATGTGTATGGTAATTTTACTTTTTTATTTTGTTCTTTATTTTTAGGTTAAACTTCTGTCTTCTATAGTAGAAAGAAAGGTGGTCCTAGCTCTTCTATATTCTTGCATAGGCTATTCGTTATCGAGTAGAGTTCTTCTGACCATAAAAACGGCTCGCGTGGGACTAAGTGTTAGAGACCATTTTTACGCATATGTAATTAAAATGCATTAAATAAATACATTTAAAGAGAAGGTATACAGTTGGTAAAAGCAAAAAGAGAAATAAATAAACAAAGTGAATAAATAAATAAAAAATAAAGTAATAGAACAAACGACTCGCATGGAAGCAAAGAGTTAAAGACAATATATGCGCATATAGTTAAAATACATTTGTCAAAATTAAGAAAAGAAAAAAAAACAGTTGCCATTTTGGTAATATTAGGATTTGTTAATTTAACTTAGCTTATATTGTTTGCCCATGTTCAAAATTGTCGCGTCTGTCAGCGAGGCGTAACCCTGTTAGTGTGACGGCTTCACTTCCTTTCCCCGGATTTTATATCTATTTATAGTGCGCACATGTGTATGGTAATTTTACTAATTTTTTTTTTTTACTATAATAATTAAATACCTACAGGCATTAGTGTTTCATCCTTTCGGGATTCTTCAGTGCAGGGTGTCACGATTCCTACCAGTCGAACGATTCGAACCCCGTGACACGAGACATCTCTGGCTCGATTATATACTAGGATTTCAGCACGGTTGCACGGGTATTTGGAGGTGTATGTTGAGCAAAAAAAAAGAGTACATTTTTTTTAAATTTTGACCCCTATTATAACCCCGTAAAATGTATTATTTTGGGCTCAAATCAAGTTATTACGTTAGATCCCTGTCAAAGGAACCTATATCTAAAATTTCAAGAATTTAAACTAAAAATTGTCGTAGGAATTTTGTAGTGTTCTCAAAGATCAAATCGTTAAATCGCCAATTTTCTGGCCGAAAACAGATTAGATCGATTTTCCCAAATCTCAGTACACAGTATATCAAATTTCGAGTCTGTAGACTTAAAATTGGCAGAGGTATTGCGTTGGGAAATGTACACACACATATACACACAGACAAACATACACTTTCACTGATATATAGATATATATATATGCATATATATATATATATATATATATATATATATATATATATATATATACTCCTAAAATTCGTTTCTCTTTTGTGTATATTGATATTCATATTAAAAAAAAAACTCTGTTTTCTATTTATTTAAAAAGAAAATACAATGTTCTTGTATATGGGTCGTGGAACTGCATTCACTAGCAAAAGATCTAGCGTGGTTCGTTTTTTTTTTTTTAGATCTGTCTAATTTGCATATTCTTTTAAACATTAATTTTAATTAATTCCCTATTATTTTTTTCGGTTTTCTCAAGGAATGATCATCTTTAGTCAACTACTAGCGGGGGTACCTTATTAGTTTTTTCGGTTTTCTCATGGAATGATCATTTTTAGTCAACTACTAGTCAGGGTATTTGGAGTTGTGTGTGGTGTAAAGTAAAAAAGAAACCGGAGGGGGGGGCGAACCCGAAGGCCTGAGGCGAAGTTTGAAAATAAAATCAGCCAGCCAGAATAAGTTACTGAAAGATGTTTGAATTTATTTAAGTAAGAACCAAATTGACAAGGTCGCCCAGGGAAGTCGTCGAGCGTTACGACGACGATTGCGACGACGACGGAAGCTATTCAGCAAATGAGGTCAATGACCAGGTTTGTTTGTTATAAGCGAAGTAACAAAAGAAAACAACGTTAAATCTAAAGCGGGGGAGGGGTAATCAAAACATCGAAAAACACAAAAAAACCTAACGTAAGTATAACGAACGATGTCAAATGTAAACATCGAAAAACAAAAAAGAAAACAGAAAAACGAACACGTGATAATTGGCTGTAATAAGCCTGTTTCGATATTAAAATTTAAAAAATCGGTGGGTCCCGGGGTGTTTTTGTGTGGGTGGTCGGGGGCGGATAAACGAAGTAAAAAAAAAAAAAAAAAAAAAAAAAAAAAACAGAAAACGAAAGTTACGTGAAAAATTGCTTAAATAACACTGGTTTAATATTTAAATTTAAAAAAAATCGAAACAAATGACATCTCACACCACGATTCAAACCCAAAACGCTTAGATAATGAACCAAGGCGCTAATCGCCTGGCCTAACGCGACGTACATGAAATTTGTTCAGTTTTTAAACTATTTAAAGTAAATAGGTCATGACGTCATCTGGCGCATGCGTAGAAGTGCTCGTCGTCACGAGAAGACCGTTTTTATTGACCCCACTGTTTAAAATTGTCTAAATCAGGGTGAAAAAAAAGGAATGTTGTGGGCCAATTCTGCGATATTTTTCGGGCGAAGGATGGAGCTTCAATATGATACCGAGATTGGTAATTTTTGTTTTGTCTGTCGAAAGTTGTTAGCAGACACACAGACACACATACATACATAAAAGCAAACATACATACACCCATTTTCGCTTTTATATATATATATATATATATATATATATATATATATATATATATATATATATATATACTAGCGGGGCTACTCGGCGTTGTGCGGGACCGTATACACAATGAAAACATTGAATTTGGTTTTGTAATATATTTATTATTCTTATGATAGAGGAATTTTCTATGTTTATGTATCATTTGTTATTTCGAGTAAAAGAATATTTTACCTACATAAGACGGGTATTACATATGAAATAATTGTATCTTACCTAGGGTATGTAATTTAGGGTAGGTAGGTAATTGTGAATTTATCGGTAGGACTAAAAAAACAGTCATTTGTGGGCGCATGGACTTTAAGTGTCTGAGAGAGTGGCACTCCTCTGACAAGACGTTGCAATCATCATATATATATATATATATATATATATATATATATATATATATATATATATATATATATATATATCATTGTTTGTACAAACTAAATATTATTTTCCGGAAAATGTTATAGACACATGTTAAAGCAATACATATTTACTTGTGAGGTCGAATGTATAACCCAGTTAAACAAATTCCTAAATAGAAAAGAAACAAATAAATCAGCAGACACATCGATGTTAAATGACGGTTTTAATCTCTTGCTAATTTTAGTATAGACATATATATTAGATGATTTGCGGGTATAATTACGTGTTTAAATGTAATAATTTGTTGTTTATTAATGCATAGCATTTGGGAGCATGGTGTTTATCGCATGTCGCATTAAAATTACTCTAATATAGTTAAGTAAAAACAAAATCCAAAGAAAACTTTTATCTGTCATGCATTTATCCGATCGTTTTCGGTGTGCAACTTATGGGAGAATATATGTAATTATTATTCTTAGGTTAAATTTTTCAGTTTTTTTTCTTTTCTTTTCTCTGTGTGAATTAAGAGTCAGCTTGTTTGGCTCTTTGTTGTCGCTGTTATATTTTCTTCATGTATCGCTCGTTTTATTTATTGTTCATTTTTTAGTAACAATCTTTTGATACTGCACCAGTGTCTTCCTCTTTATCTCTTATTGTTTTTCTTTCTCCCTTTACCCCTCTGTCTTATGTCGAGTACTATCAACTTGCATATGATGAATAGTTAATTTTTTTAAGGATTTTCAGTACATTTTTACTTTTTTCTGGCTTTCTAATTCTTATTTTTTAGATTGCTTTTATTTATTTGCAAATTTTATTTTTTACACATACATACATAAACACCCTCACAAATACACACACACATATATATACCCCCCATATATATATATATATATATATATATATATATATATATATATATATATATATATCCCTGCACATGCAATGTAGGTATTTATTCGAGCATCAGGGGCGTCATTCCTTCTTCCTCTGCACGACAACAATATTTTATCGATCTTTTTTTTTCTTTCTCCGGACAATTTTTTCATCGCCTGACTAACTCTCAGCAATAACCTTCCAATGTCAGGAATGAGCACCATACTTTCAAATCACTTCCTTCCCCAACACTATTACTCAAATAGAACATTTTTCAAACTGTCAATGCTCTGCTCTTTATTGGCCTTCGTCTCAACTCCAAGAACCCCTTAGGGATCTCATCCTTTAAACATGGCACAGTCATATCAGACGAATACGAATTCTGCCAATGATTAAGAGCTCAGCCCTCCTGTCGAAAATATACCAGCTGCCAACGCTCAGCAAAGGGACATATTGCATCTGCTTTTTATTTTTAGTATTTCAGAATTAGTCAAACACATACTCCTGTTGAGGCTTTAGTATTAACAGCGTGCTCAATACACGAATAATTTCTCGATCATTTATATCGTTTGGCCCCTATAAATGTGCTAAATCCTTTTGTTCTATTAAATAACAATTATTCACGCGGTATTAACCATGGTTGTCCTAGTTTAACAAATAAGTGTGTCTGATTTCGTCTGATACTTATTATAATTATATTTTATTAATATTGCCTATTTCATAATTTTGCAACATACGATTCAACGTAATATGATGTATTACTGTGGCAATGTAAATATCTGAAGAGGAAAAATCAGCAAAAAACACACTCTTGGAAGAAACTCAAAGATGCCAACATTATTATTATTATTATTATTATTATTATTATTATTATTTTTTTTTTTTTTTTTATTTTTATTATTACTATTATTATTATTATTTTTATTATTAATATTATTATTATTTTTACTATTATTATTATGGTAACAATATTAATATTTTAACTATTAACATTGTTATGATTATAGTAGTTATTGTTATTATATTATTATTATTATTATTATTATTATTATTATTATTATTATTATTATTATTTATATAATATTCTGCTTGTTTTGTCCTTAGAGAATATATTATTTTTAAATATATAAGTAATTTTTTTTTAAAGCAAATCCGTTTACAAAAGGCAAAATAAACGAATTTGCCATTTTAAATGTTAACCTATTGTTACAGTATTAGGGTTACGTCCAGATTACTTGATTTAAAATATTGATCAATCATGGAAGAACTGGTATATTTATTATAACACTAGGTTTTCAACCTTTGTCACTATTTTTTTTACATTGGTCATTATAATAATTCACTAATAATATTAACTCGTGATATTGAACTTCATGTGACAGGTGATTTTCATAGATATCTAAAACTCGCGAACTCTTTCATTAACAATTGCATATAACATTGTCTTATTGCAATTACCGATGATCAAATGCGGTGTATTTTCAATAAGTTTCTTAACCTTTTCCTAGTGCCCCTTTATTGATATTACGCACACGAATGTTTAATTCTTCAGAAGTAAGCTCCTCCAGCTGTAATACACTTGTTCGACAGTTCCATAAACTCTTGAAAGTCCCCATGAAAATCCACTTGTAGGAATGTGTCAATGATCATCGCTACGCCGTATTTCATTTTCACAAATGTCTCATAACGACATCCATCTTTTTTTCATTCAGCATAATGAATAACCAAACATCACAGTGTGCAAGGTATGGACTATAGAGCGGGTGATAAACTGTGTTGCTGCCGGTCTTGGTCAAATAGTTTATGACAAGTATAGATTCGTAAACTGGTCATTAGTGCTAGACTTCGGCATCTTCACTTCCACTCTAATAATTGTGTTTACAAATCCAACACTAAGATAAAACTGTGTACTTGGTGATTCCAAATAAACCTGGCCGTCTTTATCCATAAAATGCTTTATTTGACCAATCAACTCTGGTATTTTACTACCTTACTACTCCCGCACAGATCATCCCCTGTCACGGATTTCCTGCTTTCTTTTAATTGCTTACGCTATTCAACTCTTGATGTTTCAATTCTTGTAAAAAGGGATACAACAGTCTAAAGTATTTTATATGTTTTTGTGCGATTTATTGGAACTTTTCCGGTTGTTGCAATCAGACTTTAATCAGTGGTCTTTAAATTCTTGTTTTAACTGTTTTTTGGAACCTGGAATTATAAAAATCCCACAGTCATCTCATGAGATGCATAGCAATAACATATTAAATTTTCTAAAAGTTAACGCAGAAACAGTAGGTTCTTTGAAATGTATGTGTTAATAAGCTTTCCAACAATATCTGAACGATCAAAGTAAAGGTTTGCTTTGTTTTCTTATTTTTTGGTATTTTCCTTTTTATTGAGTTTTCATGAGGGGTTTCTATAATACAAACCGAGGCTTGTTAAACAAAATACACGTGTGTATGCCCTTGGATGTGTGTTGGTATTATTTACATCAGTATTATTACTTGCAGGTATGGTAGTTGACTTATTAATAATAGTAATATAAAATGTTGTGACAAGAAATTATTGCTCACTTTTCACAACCTACGTTATCATTAGACAGTTGCGATATTAATCAGTGATTATTGGAAGCCAAGGCATAACACGTGTCCATAGATCTCCAGAACTCTCGAACGCTTCTAAATACTCATTGCAAATCACATTGCGTTATTGCAACACACATTTACATTGATTATCGATATCAAGAACATCTGTTGTTGTTTTTCTAGTATTTACAGGCCAATAAGCTTTTCTAGGCTTTTAAAGCGATTTACATTGTTTTAGCAGAGGTCTAGTAAGTGATGTTTATTCTTAAAATGGTTTATCCTGATTAAGCGTTTGTGAAAATTTTATATAATATGATATGAGTCTGGTTTTATTGTATACACCTTTTAATCCCTTTAAGTGGCATTTGTATTTTCGTAGTAGTGTTATTAGTAGTTGTTATAGTAGTAAGTTGTATACGTTTTCTTTCCACTTCAAAATAGCAATTTTCATTCTGATAATTTTTAAAGTTTCATCTTTTTAATCATCGAGACTACATACATAACCTCCGATACGGATAGAATGCGACAAGTAAATGAGCATACAGTTAAGTAAAACCGGCTCCTTCTTTAAAATGACTTTGGACATATTGAAATGACTCAGACAATAAGCCTAACTAGAGAATAGAACTTACTTTGTGAATTTTGTATTCGCTATGTTGGTCATCGAAATTGTTGAACAAATTGCTAACACTTTCTACCCCGCTGCTAATCTTGCCCATTTGAATCAACTCTTTGAAAGTAATCCCGCATAAACAGTTCGTTGCACAATCAAACTTGAAGTAAGATCAGAATCTATTTGCTATGCACAATAATTGACCGGGTTGTTTTAATGGACTGTCCATCTCAAGTTATTTTAGTGTACGCCCCATGTTGTTTGAGAAGACAAAGAAAGCATTTCGAAGTCTGTCCGAGCAAGGTATTCTGAAATTGAGAAGTTTCTTTTAAAAGAAAAGTTATCCACTTATCGCAATGTGTATGATTGAATAATCGTAATAGTAAGGTTTTGTTAGTATTTTACTGGTATGAATTATTTATAAGAACATAAAAAAACCCATTAGTGACGACTCAATTCACTTTCAATAAAAGTTATGTTTTTCTGCCTGGCCTGTTTCATATCCTTGTGAAATGTATTCATCATGCCGTATTTTTCACGCCTTTATATTCTTTCTGTGTGTCAAATCTCTATTAAGTTACTTTCTGATTACACTGTGACTCAACATCATTTACCTTTTTAAGTTAACCTTTGTTTTACACCAATTCCGTTGATTTTCAAATTACACACTACTCTCTATTTTCTTTGGAGTATGACAAAACTGAGTTCAGTGAGTCGGACACAATTTTAGAGATTTAAACTGTTAATTAATAGTATAGTTACTATTAATACCAGGTCTACTATCACTTAAAATACTTGTAGCGTTCTTGGACAATATTATTTATAATCGTATTATTTAGATTGTTCTTATATTTAGTGCGATTTTCACAGCGTTTTAGTCGATGTAACCTCCGATCATCTTCAGGTGTATGTTATCTAACTCGGTATGTTTCAGTCGAATTTGGGAATTTGGAGCGGAACCCTTTATTTACTTCACGGCTGTAGCGTGCTCTTGTTCCGTGAGCCCTGAATTGGTAGAGGTCCTAAGTAATTCGCAATTTTATTTTTCGCTCGCGCACGCTGTAACCTTACCCCTTCAGAAGAATACCCCTTTTTACAAATGATTCTATCAAGTACTCTAACCACTGTGGCAGGGATCTTTGCAGAGAAGCATTCCCGAGTTAGACAATGTGTACCGAAGAAGATCGGAAGGCACGTCGACCGAAACGTTGTGAAAATTACACTCAAGATGAGAAGTGTAGACGGATGAATCCAAATAATACGAATAACCAATCCGCATCTGAAAATTTCAGAAACGTCATTATTTATATAAATGAAGATTAGTGAGTCTGGTTTTCAATTTGTCTGTCTATCTCCCAAAACTTTCTTGAACTTAACACATGCATTGAGGAATTAATTTTATTTACAAATATATACGTGATTTAATTTGAGAAAGAAGGAATATTACATTATTTGTTAACCCAACATTCACAGTAACAAAAATAGATGCCATGAAATAACATCAAAACAAATCGTTGAGTTTTTCATGATGGGCTTCTGCTATAACACGTACTTTACTATTATAAAATACGGCAAAATATGCATTTATTTGTTTGGAGTGACGAAAACAGGTTTAGAATTTACATCATATTCTTACATATGATTTAAAGATAAGCATTATCAAAATATATTGAATTAATTTGTAATAATTATCAAAAATGTCAGAATTTATTTCATTGTAAAAAAAAATGAAATAGCAAACACGTGCTAATAAACATGGTGTTTCATGACATTGTTCTATGAAAAAAACAACTTTAATTTTATCTGACATGGCATTTATGAATTAATATTTTTAAAATTAAATAAAAATATATTAAATAAATTTAGTCTCATATGTGTCCGTGTGACGAACTTTTAGATCTACGGATTAAAGATCGCATATGTAATTTTATCGTAGAGAATAACGTGGAAATCACGCCCGGAATGAATTATCTGTAAAACGATTATGGGAGATCACAAAATCCTTGACCGAATTATGAGATTTTTGTGATTTGTTTTAAATATCAATGGATCTCTATAAGTACATGTTTAAATTATTGAAATTATATGAAATTTATCATTTTCGCTCGGAATGCTGCAATGATTTCCTATGAAGTGTAAGGTATGTAATAGCAGATTAATTTTGTCTGCAAATCTGATAACTAGCAAAACCACCAATGTTTGAACGTCAAGTTGTATAGGACGTTTGGATCATCGAAGTAAAGCAATGTTGAACTTCGTCAGTATTAAATAGGTGACAACTTTTGATTTCTCCGTGCTCTATGTGCTCTCCGCTTATTTCGACATTGTATCCAGTCGTCCTGGAATCCTCCTTGCAACTGGATTCAAACAGCGCCGATTTCGGAGAAGTGTATTTCGGCATTGCGAAATCTTGCCTCACAATTAAACGCGCAGCTGCTACTACAGGGGTATCCTTTGTCTTTCGAGACAAAACCGAGGCATCGAATAGTACTAAAAACGGCTAACAGAGTTCTGATAATAATCCAAAAGGACTCGGCATTAGGATGGATATCTTTTCTGTCCTGTGTGTCAGGTCAGGGTGGAACTACAACGAAATGGGGTTATACTAGTGACTTGTCTTCTTTCTTCTTAATTTCAGTGTTCTGTTTAAAAACTTCTCGACCTCTGATTACCTGTTAAGCTCTGTCGGTATTTGATTCTGGCATAAGAATATGAAACCCTTTAGGTTAACAAATAGATGTGATGAGGGCTGTGGATCTTTTACCGTCAATCCCAAGGTATGATCTTCGTCAACTTGATTGAGCAGACCTATGTGATTTTTGACACATTCATATTTGTTTGATAGATCTGAAGCCCCTCACCATTGAAATACTGTGTCCATATTCCTTTTCTTATTGGGTGGGGATAGTATAATAATGTATGTGCTACATTTCTCGTAACATAACAGAGTATATCCGGCAATGTCAAAGAAATCGATCGCAGTAGGCAGGTGCAAAACATCAACCCTGCTTGCTCCAAACAAAGTACTGTAATACAATGAGACTCCAGCCTGTTTTTGTTTAATATTCTGTATTATGCATCTACGTATCGCGTCTTATTTCTTCAATATTCCCCCGACTTTTTCTCAGTTCACACACACACACACACACACACACACATATATATATATATTCATAACTACTTCATTTACTCACATAAAATTAATATACGAAAGTATAGATTTATGCGTAAACTTTAAGTATTTACTTCAAAAGTGCTCAATACGTAGGTAGAGCTAGTTAGTAATTTATAAAATATATATAGCGATTAAGCTACACTAAATCCTAGAGTGGATGAAACGCTGAATATTCAGTGTAGCTTAATCGCCATATATATTTTATAAATTATTATATATATTGTTGTGGTTGCAAGGTTGAACAATAATTAGTAAGGAAATACAATGAAGACGCAAACAACAAGATAACGCAATAATAAGTGTATTAAAGAAAAGGTATATTTACAATATGTACAAATGACGGTGTCGAGTCAGAGAGTCTTGGTGGGAAGACATGTACGCTCTTCGGCGTCACTTCCGGTCGCATTTGAGTAAGACACACCAAAGCCAACCTAGGCTTGCCATTTATAGTGTTATTTTATTCGAATATGCAAATAAGTGGTTGCCACCACAACACCCCCCTCCCACGATTTGAAGACACACAGATTTCAATATCTTTTTCTTTTTGGGTTTACCATTAATGGTTCATTCACTTTTCTTTTCCTACCTGATCTTCGGGGTTCAGGTGCATTTTGAGGCGGTTCCAAATTAAAAAATTCGTATATGATATCTATGGTGTCCTCCTCTTCGACTGTTGTATCATCATCATCTTGGATATGACGTTTTTTTTTCTGATTTAGGTGTCTTTTATGTATATTGTGTGGACCTTTAATCATGTATGTACAATCACCAATGCGTTTATCCACTACTCCACATTCCCAGTAAGATGTGTTATTTCTGTAGCACTTAAAATATACTCGATCTCCCGAGTTATATTTCTTTCTTCTCGTGTGTGTAGTGTTTCGGATAATTGCCTGCCTTGGCAATAGTTTGTCAAACGCTGATTTTACCTTTCTGGCAAACATTAGATCAGCTGGTGATATGTTTGATGGTGTACTAGGATGTGGTGTAATCCTATGTACTTGCAAGAATTGTTGCAAAGCTTTTTCTGTTGGTGTTCTAATGGATTTCTTTAACGCTCGTTTTAGCGTGTCCACGAACCTTTCCGCGAGGCCGTTCGAACTTGGGTGATACGGCGGAGTCGTGATGTGCTTCACTCGGAACGTGTGGCCAAATTCCTTAAACTCTGCGGATGTGAACTGCGTTCCGTTGTCAGTGACCAGTGTGTCTGGTACACCGAATCCTGCAAACAACTCGTGAAGGAACCCTATTGAGTTGTTCGTTGTTGGATTCCTGCAACGCATTACCTCCGGCCATTTTGTGAAACTATCCACTACAATTAAGTAATAGTTTTCACCTACTGGACCAGCGAAGTCCATGTTGATTCTCGACATTGGTTGGTCGGTTTTCGGCCAAGGTTTGTGTACTATAGGTGGAGATTTTGCCGCTAACTGGCATCCTTTACATTTATCAATTGTTGTCGCTATGTTAGTGTCCATGTTACGACAGTACACGTAGCTTCTCATTAACGACTTCATTCGATTTATCCCCGGATGTCCTGTGTGGAAATCTCTTAACATCCTATTCTGCAATGTGTTGGGTATTACCACTCTCTCGCTGTACAGTAACACATCGTCACATATGGAGAAAACTTCCTGCACCTTTGTGTCCGTTATAATTTTCTCTTTTTTGTCCTTTATATATTCGTCTTTCTCGGCTTCCCTTTTAATGTCCGACAAAGTTACGGGTAGTTCCTTAATGATGTTTGCTACCATATTTTTTACTTCAACACTTGTCCGAATTGCTGCAATGACTGATTCTTCCAGATTGTGTTTCTGTGGTATCTGTCTTGACAGTCCATCCACATGGCAAATCTTTTTGGATGCTAGATGTTGTAGCTGGAAATCGTAATTAAGTAGTATTGTACCCCAGCGCAGCAATCTATTTGCGGTGCATACCGGCAATCCTTTTTTTTATCCATAGATCGTGACTAACGGCTTATGGTCGGTTTAAAGTATGAATTATCTACCATATAAATACGGTGAAATTTAGTCACGGCAAAGATTATGCTCAACGCTTCTTTTTCGATTTGTGAATATGCCCTTTCGGCTGGTATCAGCGTTCTCGAAGCGTGCGCTATTGGTTTTCTAGACCCATCCGGCATAATATGTTGAATGCATGCTCCTAAGCCGTAGGAGCTAGCGTCACTAGCGACGACTATTTTTAAGTTTGTGTCAAAGTGCGTTAAGAATAATTCGGATGTTAGTGCGCTCTTTATTTTATCAAAAGCGGTTTAACATTCTTGCGTCCAGTTCCACCGTGTATCCTTTTTAAGCAGATTATTTAAGGGGGCTCGCAAGATATACATTCCTTCAATAAAAGATTCTTTAAGTTCAAACGAGGCCTTGAATGTATTGCAGCGACCTAAGTTAGTCGTGAATGCCTCAGGAAATAATTCTTTTAAATCGTCTTTTATATTTACTATTGTTGGAGAAGATAATTCTAATGTTTTACAGAATGTATTGATTGGCTTATCCCATAGTCCGAATTTCTCAATTAAATCTATTCCAAACAGATTTTCACTATTTTTTAGTACGAATATTTTTAATTTCTTCGAAATCCCTTTCAATTTTATCGGGAGGACAACTTCTCCTTCAAATTTTATACCACCACCAGTTACCGTCCGGGCTGCTTTACTAGTTTTCATCATGGCCGGTTTTCCCAACTTTTTCCACGTATTCAGGTTTATTATAGAAACATGTAACTTTATTGATGTTTTAAATATTTCCACTTTTACGTATTTTCGCCGATCTTTGTCTAATTTTGTATTTGATTTTGTTTGCTGTACTCTCTTTCTGGTGTAAACTTTATATCTGCAGCAATCGCTTTTGTGCCCCCCTTCTTACAAAGGTAGCATTTTTCTTCTTATAAGGGCAATCTGATTCCCAATGCTTTTCTGCACATCTCTTACAGTTATATCTAGGAAGAGGCTTGCTATATTGTGTACTATATTTATGGTTATTATCTTTGGAATATCCCGTTCCATTGCTTTTCTTTGTAAAATTCTTGGTTGGTGCGTATGGTTTCTAACTTTTCTTACATATGCCACTCCGGATTCTTCTATATTTTTTTAATCCTTTTTTAGTGTAATGGCCCTTTCACAGTCCTCTGCTAGTTTCTGGAGGGTTAAATCTTGCTCAGATTCCAGCTTAGACAACACTCGTCTGCGTATTTCTGCATTTTTCGTGGAAACTAACCCTTGAGCGGATATTAGACATTTAAAATCTTCTACTGTTAGTTCTGCAAGCTTAAAATTATCGCAGTTTTTATTGACAACTGATTCGCATGTCAAATAATCTTGGTTGCCCATCTTGCTTAGATCCATGCACAGCTGTTACAGAGAGAGAGAGAGAGAGAGAGAGAGAGAGAGAGAGAGAGAGAGAGAGAGAGAGAGAGGTGAGTAAACGTGGAGGTAGACACGTTTACCAGAAACAAAGGTCAGCTGACCAAATTACGTATGTGTGACGTGGTTGGCTAGATCTGTGAGATTTGATTTGAGCTTTGAA
Organism: Euprymna scolopes; assembly: GCF_053919585.1. Classification (NCBI taxonomy): domain Eukaryota; kingdom Metazoa; phylum Mollusca; class Cephalopoda; order Sepiida; family Sepiolidae; genus Euprymna; species Euprymna scolopes. The sequence continues at coordinate 178,410,807 of NC_136484.1, read as the reverse complement.
GAAGACGGACGTTTTTCCGTGGTCTCCCCCTCTTAACTGGGGAGGGGGAGACTAACGCTTACGTGTGTGAAGAAGAGCCCACACAAGCGATTTCACTTCCACTTCTGCAGAACCTCTGGGGAAAGTGAAATAAAAAATTATAAAACCATTTCATCGTCTTGGAGTGATAAATCTTCGTCAAACAGGTATTAAGTCTTCCTCCAGGATGAGAAATTTCCAGATGGTTCAACAGCGAGAAGAAACAGAGGTAGGTTCAGAAATTACATGTCAAACACACGATTCCCTTTATGATAATCAAACACACAACCATTTACATTAGAGACAATCACACGCACACGGAATCTTTGATGTTATACAGTGTATACACCCAAACGTAAAATGTGCCCCTCAATGATTTAAATGGCGCCCCTAAATGAAGAACGCTATATAACATATTCAAATGTAACGAAAGCTCAATTTGGTACCCCTCAAGGATAACCTCGATGATAACGAATATATAACACATCCATCTTTTATGAAAAAGAGATATATTTGGATTAAATAATTCTTTTAGTAATTTTACAGCTTCCATGAACTCTAATTCCGCAGTTTTATTAGGTAATATGTAATCTACGAATTTGCTGTGTTCTGATGAACCCAATTTTCTGAGTAAGAGGCTCACTTTCTGACTATTTGGCCAATTTTTACAGTCCAGTTGAAAAACATCCTCGTATCTTGTGTAGTATGCTTCAAAATTCTTCTCTTCCTCAGGCACATAATGAAATGTGGCCATGCTATTAAAAATATTTGTATGGGAGAAATTAACACTATCGACATTTTCTCGGTTACTCTTTAGTAGTTCCAATGTTTTAGCAAAACGTTCATCTTGTCTTTCTTCATATTCCAATTGTAGTTTCTTATGCCTTTCTTCCTGTTCCAATTGCAGTTTTTCTGCTTTAATTGTGCCATTTTCTGCTTTTCTTCTTGTCCCTGCTGCCATTTCAATAATCTGTCCTCTCTCTTTTCCTCGCGGTCAGTCTGTGCCTGTATTTGTGTTTGCAAAAGCTCGTTTTGTGTAGCTTGTATGCGTTCATCCTGCTCAGCCTGTGCTTGTAAAAATTGCATGAACATTTTTGATAAGTCTTTCATGTTTTTTTTGTTTTTTTTTTAGTGTGTAGTTAAAAAAAAGTTGTACCATGTACAATATACACCGGTTTGGGTTACAACAAAAAAGCAAATTGCTGTTAGCTCCTGTTTTCAATAATAATATCGCTGCTTGCAATAATATATTCTTTTTGCGAGTCACGCTGCAAAAAAAAAAATAAAACAGGTTTATCTGGAATCACGAAATGGAATTGACTTTCCGTTTTAAGGCATTTACTAATAAGTAACTCTTTCCACAAAATAAAAGTTTGGTTTTTTTTTTAATCGAGTCAAAATTGAATAAATATATGCAGTACATTTAGTTCTTTGAGTTTTTTTCTCTAGTATTTTAGTAATTAAAATACCTCTTAAATTGAGATTACCTTCTTTTCCGTGACGTTTTACTGAATAAACCGTTATTCAGTGACACCTTCAAGAAAAAAAATCATTTCCTTGAATTTTTATTTTAGCTGTGGTATTTCCTTTTAGTACCGACGTCAACCAAAACAGTAATAAAAAAGTCCTTTAGTTGTTGTTTTGTTTACGGAGAACAGTAATTAGAATCCACTGGTGAACTTTTTTCGTAGGTTACTTCCTTGCTTTTCGTAATACGCGTCTGGCCTGTCGTTTTTGCGACAGTACAAAGTTCGGTCTTCGTTTGAACGTTGGTCCTTTAGTAAAGTTTGTCGTGTAGCGACAAAACAAAAATTCACTTTTACATTCGTTTGCAAGTCGGATTCCCAGAAAACGGCGTAAATTGTCGCCTTTGCCACGTTAGAGTTTTTTTTATCACTTGAGTTGAAACTTCTCTTTAGCGTAAAATCCGTTTGCTCGTCAACACTTTGCATTCCTTAAAAAAAATGGTCAACCTTTGCGTTGATACTTTTTTTTTTAAATAGTTCTTCGTCAAACTGTTATATTTGACGCTTCATATCTCGTCGCCAACTGTTGTGGTTTCAAGGTTGAACAATAATTAGTAAGGAAATACAATGAAGACGCAAACAACAAGATAACGCAATAATAAGTGTATTAAAGAAAAAGGTATATTTACAATATGTACAAATGACGGTGTCGAGTCAGAGAGTCTTGGTGGGAGGACATGTTCGCTCTTCGCCGTCACTTCCGCTGGCATTTAAGTAAGACACACCGAAGCCAACCTAGGCTTGCCATTTATAGTGTTATGTTATTCGAATATGCAAATAAGTGGTTGCCACCACAACATTTATATATATATATATATATATATATATATATATATATATATATATATATATATATATATATATATATATATAAAAATAGCGCGTAAAATTTTCGGCAGTTTAGGTTATTTTTAATTACTCCAGAAAATTCGTGGGGAATAAACCTAAACTTACACATATTTAACACATCCCTTATGTTGATACCATGCATTAATTACTTAATTATACATGATGGAAAAAAGTTATGAGCATTTCAATATATATATTTTTTTTAATTAAAAACAGTGGGACAAACAAAATACATTTTAAAATAATGACATTGAAACATCAAAATGCCAAAATTGGACGACACACATTTATTATTAGGTAAACCAGCCTTATTTTCTATAACAAAAATTTTCTACTGAATAAGATAGCAACATTCTTCAGGTAAAAATTTCGCCCATTCTGATTTAAGTTTCAGTTGCAAATCTTCAGTATTGATAACGGTTCTTGCACTCACACGGTTCCATAAAGTAGACCATAGGTTTCAATGGGGTTTAGGTCCAGATTGTGAGAGGGCCAATCTAAAGCATCCACATTTTTCTCGTTCAACACTTCCTTTCATGCTTAATCTTGTGTGTTTTATTACAGTACTTTGTTTGGAGCAAGCAGGGTTGATGTTTTGCACCTGCCTACTTCGATCGATTACTTTGACATTGAAATGCAGCACATACATTATTATACTGTATATTTGTTATACTGTATAAAAATAGTTTTTCACACACAGAATTTCGGAGTATTGGGATGACATAAGCTGTCCGGAAGTTCTTGTAAATTATTCAATTAACTCTATTTTTCAGACAGAGGAAGTCAGTCGTTCCGTCCCAAGAAATCATTCCAAACACCATTACGCTACTCCCATCAAGCATAACGGTTTAGCTCGTGCATTTTTATTAAATGCTTCGCCAGAACACTTCCTTAAAAATGTCTTCCCGTCAGATCCATATATATTAAACTTACTTTCATCAGGAAAAAAATATTTCGCCACCGATCTCTCTCCAAATACACGCTCTTGAGTAAAGCTTAATGTGAGTTTATTGTTCTTCTTGTTAATCAAAGGCTTCTTAGCTGTTGAACAATCGTCTTAATCAATCGATCTCGTCCGGGAGAAGTTATTAGAGGTCTGCCATTTTTCTCTGGTGGTAGAATTTTCTCAGTATTCTTGAAACCCTATATAACCCTCCCAAAGCTAATTTTCGACAGCTATCTTCCGTATAAACTGATTTCTCCCATTAAGTTTAATAGTTGATTTTTTGACGAAAGCCTAAATTTTAGGTGTCAGAATGACGGTGGAATCGGCCGCAATGTCTACAAAGTGAGGGAATCGACTTACTCGTCATTTTCGTACTTAGAGAAGTGGAAAAACTGTCTAGACAGTCCACAATAAATTATTGTCTTTGCTTCGCCCCAGGATTTTGGCCACTTTAGTTAAAAATAAAAAAAAAAACATTGAAATGTTAATACATTTTTCTATGCTTTATAATGAAGTGTAATTAATACAGTGTATTCAAATAAAAAGATGTGTGTAAGTATAGCTGTAATCTCCCCGAATGTTCCGGAGAAATAGAAAAAATAAAGTGTACCAGATTTTGACCGGTAGTATATATATCTATCTATCTATCCATGTATATATATATATATATATATATATATATATATGGATAGATAGATAGATATATAATTATTTTTCATGTCCACGTCGCAATGTTTAAGTAGGGCATGTGAAAATATATGTGTGTCTATATAAACAATTCAATCTGAGGGATTACTATTTATGTGTGTGTATGTGTGCTGTGATAATCGATATTTTAAAAACATTTAAATACTATTGTGTTTTTTTTAAATATTTCACACTACTTTCATATTTAAGTGCTATTTTCAAATGTTATTGGCCTCGATATCTTTCGGCGTTCTTCAAATATAACTCGTTACTCTCTGGAATTTGCATCACTATTTATTACATAGTTAGTGCATATAAGTTCTAAGTGGCTTTTTATCTGCAAGTAAATATTCAATCCCTAGAGATAGGGAAATTTAAACCTTGCATGGCTAAACGTCGACATTTAGCTAAAAGCAACGAGGACATGATTTTTCTTTTTACTGATTTTGATTTAACCCATATGTCGTTCTGGACGTTACCAATACATTTAAACTTCTGCATTTTAACAGTAGAAACGTAATAGCGGTAACTGTCAAGAAAGAACACTACTAAGCACAATCTAAAAAATAAAGTATATATTTGAAGCATCTATGCATAGAACAAGGACTTTTCATATTTGTTTATATATCGCACTTCTATCTACGTAAGCATCTGTGTGGAAGCATTTATTGGCGTTATTTTTCATATATCCAAATGAAAGAGCCTAGTATCTCAGGTTCTCTGTGTGGATATGTTGGTGGTGCGTCGTTCAAGAATTGTCCTTCATCGGGAGTTTGCGCACGTCATGCTAACGAAATTGGCCAGCTAAAAAATTCGATTGGTTCGGCTTCGTGGTTAATCGTTTCCAATCACCGAATGACAAAGGTGAGAGATTCTGACAACGGTTATAAAGAAGAAAAAATAATAAAGTTTTCGAGTCGTGCAGCTTTTTTTGGTTGCAAATAGCAAGATGTTAAGATACAAAGAATACATTAGAAAGAAACTTGACGAAAACTGTCACGTAGAAATAGAAAAACACATAATAAAAATACGTAAATAAACAAATAAAATGCGTAAAGGGTTTATATAGGGAAAACGCAAGTCATCAAGATATTTGCAAGAACATTTACGTGGAACAAGCACATATCTATCTATTTATCTAATTGCTCATATCGATTATATATATATATATATATATATATATATATATATATATATATATATATATATATATGTGTGTCTGTGTGCGTGTGTGGGTGTATGTATATATATACATATATATATTAGCATATGTTTGTATATATTTGTGTAAATATATATATATATATATATATAATTATGCACATACACACATAAATATACATATCAACACACACACACCCACATATATATATATATACACACACATATATATATATATATATTATCAGAGCATATGCATTTATAATTCGTTGTATACGTTTACATATTATATACATGCCAATTTCGTATATATAATGAAAAAGGCAATGTTTTATAAATATGTTATTATAGAAAATAACCTAGTACCCCCCACCGAGGCAGATCAAAAGATATGCTTATATAATGTTTTTTTTTTCTTGCAGATTTAATACTTTCATTATTGAATGAGTACACTGTTCTATTGTTATATGTACTCAATTCCTAGCAATGATTTGAAATTATCAAATTATATTACTTGGGTGCAAGATTAACAACAACACCACTGTAAAATGTAGTAAGTAATGTTAAAACTTAATCGATTCCAAGTTTTCAATCTATATTTTTACATTTGAGAAGGTAACATATTTGTGCTAAATTGCAACCAACAAAAAATAGTGCAGCACATTTACCAACTGTTACCCCAACTGAAAAGCATAAGGTAGAACCTTCTTCGTGCACCCACCGATAAGATTTATATATATATATATATATATATATATATATATATATATATATGTATATATATATATATATATATATACTAGCAGTTCAACCCAGCTTTGTCCGGGCCTTTATTATTGTGTTAATAACACAAAGGGCTTATTGATAAATATAGATTACACTCTTTTTAATTTTACGAATTGGCTGAGGGATTTTAAGAAAAGAAAACATACTAAAAATCCTTCACTATGTTCGAATATACTATATGTAAACTTTCAAATCTTTCAGCCAAAAATTGACTGAGTAATTTTGTAGACACCACCACGGTAGATTTTCTAAACTTTTGACCCTAAATCTTACCCGTAAATATATATTTTCGGGGGCTCAAATAAAATAAACATGTGTGATCTCTGCCAGCTAACCTACGTCTAAAATTTCGAGTTTTTTTTCAAAGGGCAAATCGTTGAACACTTATTCCTTGACAGCTAAATCTCTGGGCGAAACCGAAGCAAAAGGTGTCCACAAAGTTTAATATCCTTACGTAATATCTCAAGTATGTAGACTGAGAATTGACAGAGGAGTTTAGTAAGGGAGTGTAAACATGCAGACACACACAAACAATTTAACTTTTACAGACATATCGATATAATATATACAAAAGATATATATATATATATATATATATATATATAAATTATCTTCTTTTTTTTACACAGTGATCACCGCTTATCATGGCCCGGAAGCCACTCAGGGATAAGGGTTCTTGCAAGTACAGTACGTTAGTGGGGACATTTGATGACGTGTTTACTAAAGGGGGCGGTTCATTAGGAATATGTTAACGTTGGACTTGAAGACATTCAAGTTGTAGTCCGGTGGGAAGCAGGCAGACGGAACAGAGTTCCACAGGCGTGCAGTTCTAAGAAAGAAGCTTTGTTCATGGAGTCCACGTTTTGATTTAGGCACAGATAAAGAATGGGGGAAAGTTTTCACAGTGGATTCAGCTAGACGGGTGTTTTTCGTGAAAGATTGGCGAGGGGGGACCAGAGATTGAAGTTCAGACGAGCACTTGCCATGGAAATAACGATAAGACAAGGAAAGGCTCGCAACGTCTTTTCTGTGGGAGAGAGGTTTCAGACTGGAGAAAAGGGCATTCCCCACTCAGCCACGAAGTCTATTTTGTACTCTGTCAAGGCAGGATAGGCTATTTTTAGCAGCTCCTAACCAGATATGGATACAGTATTCAATCGTTGGACTACTTCGCTTTTATATAGATAGAGAATTGCATCAGTAGTAGGATATCTTCTGGAGCGGTAGAACGATGCCACCATCTTTCCAGTGACCTTGGCAATAAACTTGATGTACGTGTTACATTTCAGATCAGGAGTAAAGGTCAAACCCAGAAGCTTGTCAAAACACCGGGTCTCACCCAGACGAGAGCCATCTACCCCAATTGATGCCAGATGGGGATCAGAGCGTTGATGATAAAAGTATAGGAGTTTGGTTTTGGATGCATTAAAGGTAACCAGCCACGTCTTCCCCCACTGAACCACGCGCTCGAGATCAGAGGAGAGAGAATCAGAGAGAACTTTGTCATTTACACCTTTGATGTGTTGCCGTAGATGGTCGTGTCATCAGCATAGATGTCAATGAATTATATAAGTATGTGTTTAGGGAGGTTATTGATGTAGATCAGGAAGAGAGTTAGATCCAGGATTGACCCCTGAGGCCTCCAGCATTTATATTGCAGGCCTCTGATTTTGGTCCATCTACCACTACTCTTATGACCCTATCGGTGAGAAATGATATAATGATTGAGAGAACATTTCCAGTTATACCGTAGCTGAAAATCTTGTGAAGTAGACCCTTATGCCATAACTTGTCGAAGGCCTTTGATATTTCAAGAGCAATTGCCCTAGAAAGGAAGCCTTTCTCAAGAGATTCACTAATCCTGTGGGATATAACCGTCAGCACATCTGCGGTAGATCTTGCAGAGCGGAAAACATTATGTGTCACTAAGAATGTTGTGCCTGTTGAGGTGGTTGACTATTTCTCTATTTAATATGGATTCCAGCAACTTACTCATAACACACAGGAGACTTATTGGTCTGTACTGAGAGGGAGATGACTTATCACCTGAATTCTTTAATACAGGGCAAACTGATGAGGACTTCCAGGGAGTCGGAAAGCCACTTCCTTTTTAAACATGGATTGCAGAGGCATATCAGATATGAATGTACGGAAGCTATCCCAGTCAGCCCTCGAGTATCGGTATACAGTAAGGTGGAGGGGTACATCTGTATATATATATATATATATATATATATATATATATATATATATATATATACACATATATATATATATACTGAGAGATATAGATATAGATATTTACGAGCTGCCTTCAATGAGATTCTAGACGCCTTCTCATAAACACTGGTTATTAATAGTACATGAATGAAACTTTAGCAGTCTTTGTAGTAATCTCCCATCGTTGAAATACACTTGTTGTACAGTTCCATCAAATACTCTAAGCCTCCTTGGAAATCAACATCTGTGAGTTTAGCAATGCCTGACTCACAGCCATTTTCAGGTCTTTAATTGTCATAACGGCTGCAATTAAAGTGTTCACTGGGATTAGGGCATAAACAGGGATCACATGGAGCAAAATGTAGATGATATGGAGGGAGAGAAACTGTCCTCATTACTATCAACTACTCTGTAACAGGATGAAGTTGCGGACTGGTGCAATGTCCTGGTGCAAATGCTACTGACTTTAATTTTGGTGTACTGACTTCTTTCGGCGGAATCTTCTCCTGAATCTCCATATCTCCTCAATAAAATACATTTTGTTCATAGTTTATCCAGAGGGAATGCAGGACCTGTAGATCATTCATACGGTTTCAAAAATCATCATATACTTCTGGCTTTAATTGGTTTTATTCTCTTATATACTATAGCTGTGTATTTGAATCTCAAATCATAAAAATTGGTCGGTAATCTTATAGGATGCACAGCACTAACGTTCTGAATTTTAAAACGTCTACGCAATGTTAAATGCCAGTACAAAAAACTATAGAAAACTTTTGAAGACACTTCGTATATACGTATATATATATATATATATATATATATATATATATATATATATATATATAAATATGTATATATATATATGTATATATATGCATATGTACGTATAAGTATGCATATATATGTATATATGCACATGTATGCATATGTATGCACATAATAAATTTCCACATGTGTGCAAGGCAATTTTCGAATGTGGTATTTGGCGCAATAATAATTTTTTTAAAACACTCAAAACAATAACAAATAAGTGAAGTATTTTCTGACGAATATCTAATACGTATGTGGAAAAATACATTGGAGCTATTTGAACAGGAAATAAATAAACAAAAAATTAGCTTAAATCTAAGGTAAGGATTTGTAACAAATATTATTATTTTATATGTATAAATATATTAGCAAACATTTTAAACTTCTTTTATTTCTTCTAAAATAGGCCGGTCGACAGTGTATTTCTATCTCGTTACATGTGAGAAAAGATTAATATAATTATATGCATATATGTATATATATATATATATATATATATATGTATATATATATATATATGTAAATATATATGAATACATATACAGGTGCATATGTGTGTATGTGAATTTGAATTAGGTATATATATATATACATATATATGCATATATATGCATATATATATATATATATATATATATATACATATATATAAGAAGTACACTCGAACACCGAAAAAATGTTCTTAATATAATCACGTACGTAGACACTAAAATCATTATCTTAGTAAGTAAAATATGTGTGCCAACTCTACTTATGTTTGTCATAAGGGTTTTGTAAACGCGTTGTTGAGCCAGGAAATTCACAATTCGTCTAGTCAACAAAATATTGTCAAAAGAAAAAAATGTTTTTATCAAAGAAAAAAAGTTTTCCTTCATCTCAAATTCATAGGATATAGATAACACTCGAGTATATTATTTTTGTTATTCTTTTTTTTTTCTTCCTTTTATCTTCCTCTTACTTTCATTTTTATTATAACTGTTGGAGTTTGTATGCTATTGTTGTTAATGTTGTTTATTATTGCTTTATGTTTAACTTGATAGGAATTGAGAAAACATCATTTTTAGCTCATATAAATCATTTCACTTCCGATTGGATAGTTTGACTCATCTTCATTGCATCGTAAGTGGTGATAATGTATTTTATATTTTTGTCGGTTATTAGATTTAGCTTTGTTAGGAAAAATGTATAAAAAATAAATGTTTATATGAGATTATGTAAACTAGAATTCTTAACATAGTAAGTACATCACAAAGCACATAACAGATCTTGACGGGGATCCCACAATATTAACTCGTATATACACTCAGCTTATCTCATAGGAATTGAGATATATTGCAACATCACGGGTGGACTACAATAATTACTATGATGGAATTCATCAAACATGGGCATATAAATACTTTAGCATATACAAAGTATTTTACAAGAAAAACAAGTATATTCACAAATAATGGAAAACAAATGCTAGAACGCAAAACATAATGATAAAGTTTGACTGAGATGAGAGCATATAACCAGTTTCTAAAGGAACACATTATCATCACCATTATTTACCACCGCCATGATGATGCAGATACATTTGAGGACGGTTCCTATTAATACTTGCAGACATGGACGACAATTAAAAGGGCAATTAATATGTATATATATATATATATACATATATGCACACCCACATATATATACATATATATATATATATATATATATATAATTATAAAAGTCAAACGACCTTGTAGCGGGTGTTGAAACCCCACTTCTGGGTAACGACTTCCATTTACGCATGCGTACATAATTGTAAATACTTTCTCCTTTTTTATATCGTTTATTTCCGTATTACGATTGAGTTACTTTAACGCAATTTTCTTACAATTTTCTACTTTAACCCGTTGGAAACCATGAGAGCATTTTATAACGGCGATTCATCTAAGGCCATCCTCTTTTGTATAATATAGTCTCCAATTTCTAATACACCTTTCTTTAAAAAAAAAACATACAATTTCTTTTACCCAACCAACATAAATAAATATCCCTTATGACTTTCATCTAACACCAGAAGATTAATTATGTGCCTTTTCTGAGATAAAAAGTTTACCATGAGAGATCTTTAGGCATGAAACATCAAAACAATGAAGAAAAATATGTTGACGAATAGGATTGGTGTAAATATTTGAAACAGATTGAATAACATTTAAAGAAATGAAAAAAGTGAGATTGTATAGTAAATTCGATAAAAATTTTGTTTCGAAACAATATAATGTTGTATTTCGTAAGTTCAAATCCTAGATCCGTATAAAAAATAATCTATTTTAAAGACTACATGGGCGTAGTAAAAGAAGCATTTTGAGCATATGTTAACGATACGAATACGATTTCATTACACTGTAAACGAAATAACAAATAAAAAAGTGGGTAGGTATAGAATAGTATCAATGAAACAAAAAGAGACCAATGAAAAAATATACACATGTCTAACAAAATAACATTTGAAATAATAAAAACAATCATTAATGTTACCTATATTGAAAAGTACAATAGATACTAATTATGTATAGCTTTAAGGAAATGAGAGGGAGCTTGATTCAGATTTCCACTAGAATAGTGCGAAGCTTACTCTGGCATTGGAAAGTTTATAACAATCAGATCGTTGTTATCAGATGCTATCAATGATAATCAGTTTTTGCAGTAACGCATATCACTTGCAATGAATATCAATATAAATGGACAGTACTATAATTCTCCAGGAAGAAACACGCAATGACGCTTAGTTATTTACTTCGTTTAAATTATGTAAAAAAATGATGGGAGAGAGAAAGATATTTGCCTTCAGAATGCCGCATTCATGATGCAGTAAGAGAAGAAAATATTCGATAAATGCAAAATGAGATATGATCACAACACTAATGATAATTGCATACCGACTAGCATACTTATCACTACACTGGAAAGATAAATTATTTACACATACAATCATAAACTGAGGTAAAAATAAACTAATCGAAACAAATTGAGTTACTAAATAATAAAATGTCTGCATGTTCGATCTTACAGACATCCACATAGAACACATAAAGTAAAAGACATGTGCTAATAAAAATAAAACTGGAATTTATATATGTAAATATACTGTTTTTTTTTCTCGCAAGTAAGATTAATTAGTTTTACATATTCTAACGTTAACAAGATAATAATATACTATGAATCAATTATTTATTACATTGGGCGATTTGTGTATACTTTTATATAACTATTTATGTATCTCTCTATCTACATCAAGAACCTGTACCTGTCTTTTAAACATTGCTTTCTATATTGTATTCTCTTTTTAGCTTAATTATTTAATAATGGTTATATATACATATATATATATATATATATATATATATTAGGATATATACATATATATATATATATATATATATATTAATATGTGTGTATATGTGTGGGTGCGTGTGTATGTCTATCAAGATATTGAAATGAATTAGATGATTGGTTAGTTTATCTAGTGGTTTCAAGTCTTACAGCATACCAATGGACGGACATATTCATATAAGAACGTTATTGGACAGAAATATTTATATAAGACAATCCCCGTCAAATAAAATTGCTCAATATACTATGAAGATTAAATAAAATATAAACTTGCTCAATGTTCTAGATATTGCAAATAGAATTTTGTAAAACCTTAAACCACTTGATTGACAACCTGTAATCTAATCCATTTCAATATATTGGAGTATATTATGTCACCCAAATGTGTTTGACAAAGAATACATACCGCTATCAGCTTTGAATATGCATATCCCTTCTAAACATGCATATATACATACATTTTATGACCTGTTGACAAATCTTTTATAAATGTCAGCTGAAAGTCTTACCACTAGTATTTAAATTATAATAGAAAAAGCAAAGGGAAAAATACAAATGCATCGATCTGAAACTCTCATAGGGGATTTTTAAATTGATTGTATTCATTATAAGACTACAAACCACTATAAATTAGACTACCTTACTTACAAGAAAATTATAAATGAGGAATTAACTAAAACAAAAATCTGGCTTTGCTAATAAACTAGATAAAAATGTCATTGAAACTAAGAACTTACTTAAATTGATAAATAACCATGAATTAACCGACATTGTAACCCCGTGCACTCCTAGAATCACGTTAAAGGATCGTAAACCAATGATACCTCTTTTATTAGAATTTCCCCTCTAGTTTAGATATAAGATATTTCAATAAAAATTCCTAGATAGGATCATACCCTCCATAAAAGAAAATGTTAATATCTCGCTTTACCAAAGCTCTTACTCTAATCAAAAACGTGTACGTTAATCTTTAAGAGCAGCAAAGATTGAGTTTTACTATTTTGTATATATATAATTAATATACTATCATGTCAATTCCATAGTACTTAACAAAAGGCATACTCATTTGCTTTAAAATATTCAGATATTACGAATTTAGAAATAAAAGTAATTCTATTTGTATTTAATATATTTTGATAAGAAATATTAGACGATAACATATACCTACAATTAGTTGATTATAATATTTAATTCTCTGTTTCTGCATAAGTTACGGATCTAGAGGATCTTTTTTATTAAAGAATGTAGTATATAATTCAGTAACCTACATGTATGACACATTATTTGCCACACCAGCCAGGCCAAGACAGTACACTATCAAAAGTCCACACCAATTTTTCAAAAATTATGATCTCGCCATTGAAGTTGACCCAAATAAGAACACGTATAATTTTTGATATTTTATATTTTAATTTAGTTTCTGATTAGTACACCCTAATTTGAATCTCTTTTATGTGTACAAACAATCTAATAATCCAAAACCTATAACGGATCTCACATATGACTAAGTATAAACAGTTTGCAACAATGCTTTAATGGAGTGTTAATATACAAACGTTTCAGAGTATAAAAATACCATATAGTTAAAAGGTTAAAATCAGAAATTACTCACATTATGACCTTGGTAACGATATAATATCAATAATAAGCCCATCCTCAAAAGCCCAAACAATAAACAAAATCAGATAAAATATACGAATAAGACGCCGTATAATTTAATTTACCTTTTAGCTCAAACGTAAAAACTGAATTTAGCGCAGGTAATGATATATCCAATAATATTAAAATAACTATGTTCAGACTCCGCCACATAATACAATCCCCATGAGTAAATTCGACTGCCAAAATATGTTATCTACGCTTGCACGGTGACACAATTGCTGATTCAAGAAAACCAATAAAGTAGTATAATCTATATATTAATATGCTTGTCCGTACGGCATCACGTCATCATCATCGCAAATATTAATTAATGAAACGCGTCATCATCATCGCAAACATTAATTAATGTGAATTATCTCTCTTTATTGTTCACTCTTTATTAGTAAAGAAATCATTAAAACCTTTTATTTTCCAAAACTTCCCAAACAACAACAAAAATAAATAAATATATATGAACTGTCTATTTATGGTTCTGGATTATTTTAAATACAATTATGCATAGAAGGTATCGTTCAACAGTTTAAATAGTATAGTATTTTACTTACATTTTAAACGATGTCTTCTGTTTATTATTGTAGTGAATACGGGACGCTTATTCTATCTTAGGCACCGCCAAAACTGGGGGGGGGGCAGGTCAGTACTTTTTGACGGACCGTCTTTTTAAAAATCTAACAAAAATCAGGTAATAATCCGATCAATACGAACTTGTCAGCGATTATTAAGAGAAGAATGTACTTTATAACGGTGTACTTATTTTTCATAAACGATATTTATATATATATATATTTTTGCTTACAAACCCCCTTGTTTTTAAGTGCGAACAAATATGCTTAAAATAATCATCTGAAACTGAACAAAACATATTGTGTTGTTGTAAGGGACAGAATTATAGATTAAAAAATAATTGTTTGCATACCTTATTTTGACGTCTGAATATCAGAACTTCGATTGTTTTTAATTATCCCGCTTTTGAGTTTTGAAGTGTGAAATTCGGTGAATATTTTAAGTAAAAGAATTAATTTAAGTTAAGCAAAACAAAAAAAAATGTAATATTTATACGAAAAAAGCCATTTTAAAATCTTTGATAAATAAATTAACAATTTTTTTAGCGAGCCGAATAATGCCTGACCATTATTACACAGGGCATGCTTTGAAGAATCGATACCAAAAAAAAAATTCGATACATATTGTGCCCTTTGTTTTAAAAATAGCATCATTTTTTTCGATCTCGTTTGAAAACGTTTGCCGCCTTTCGACTACGGTGGACCAAACGCGCTGAAATATTTTTTTTATCCTGCTTTAAATTGCCCCCCCCCATTTTCCGGAGCCTGCCCCCCACACACATACACATTAAAAACCAAACTCATACAAATGGTCACCCATCTGGTACTGGCCAGCCTCAGCTAAATAATACATTGAAATTTTCGTCACTGAAAAATAAGTTTTTTTGGCCTGTTTGGTCTTCCACAGTTTGCTTCTTATCAAACGCAAACGTAAACAGTGTCGATCTAGACTTTAGATCGACGTGAAATAACTGGTTACCTATATGAATAAGTGGAATTATTTGAAATTCAGGTACTTATATAATATTTTTGCATATTCTCTTAGAAAATCATCCTAAATCTTAGACAATAAATAAATAAATTAATTATTTCAAAAACCTTTTTTTTAATATTTATGTACGTTTTTTGTGCAAGACAAAAAATGTCAATTGTTAACTTTTTGGGAACATTTAAAATTTAATTAAAAATATTAGAAAAGGTTTTACATTATTCTGTTTTCTATATGATTAAATTCAGGGTTTTATCTTTTTGAAAAAAAAAGTTACTCAGAAATAATGGATTTTAATAAATCTAATTTCGTTTTAAAAAAAGAACCACTTGTTTTGCGGCTATTTTTGGCGGTGCCTATTCTATTTTATTCAGTAGTAAATATATTTTTTACATTTAACGTTACGATTTCGTTTTTTTTACTGTGACACTTTATCCTTTTTATTATTTACTTTTGAGTAAGCCTTACATAACAAAACACATGTTTAGAAATAAATGTTACAAAAGTCAAGAATGACTTTATTAAATAAATCACCAAAGTCACCATATAAAACTTCATGTTGTTTACAGTGTAATTAATTATGTTTTGTCTGTTTTATTTTGCTTCTTTTACAGGCATTCATCATCCTCTAATGCCCACCGACAGGGCATACATATTTAAATACTATAAAAAATTGACACAACAATTTTTTTTTAATATGAAATAAAACACTTTGTTTCATTACTTACGATTTAATTTATTTGTTTTATTTTTCTTTACTTTTTGAGCCCCTTTTTTTCTCCCGTTTGTTTTTGTTTTCTACAATTAATAAACCAGTTTACAAGTAAAAAATAATTTGTTTTAGCGAATTTAATTTTCCTTTCTCTCCCATTTGTTATATTGGTATTTGAGCGGAGAATCTAACATTTCTTTTCATTTTGAGAATTTGTTTTAGTTTTTAATTACTAACACAGCGGAGAATTTAACTTTTTTTTTTCTCCCATTTCTTATTTTGAGCGGAGAATTTATTTTATTTTCATTTTGAGCTCTTTTTCCGATCCGGCGTTACCTTTTATAGGTACTTCTGCAGGCCTGCACTTTACGACCCGAGCTATTTTTAACGGTATTATTTAGAAACCTATTATTTAACATGGGGAAGGTAGGGTGTATTGTAACTATTCTGTACTTTCACCTAACAACAATTCAATTAAAAAAAGGTAAATATGAAGAATTACTCCACCCTCAAATTCCTTTAAAATTACTACTCTTATAGGTTTTCGGGGTCGCTGAAAATGAAAATAACGTTTAAAATTACGGCAAACGAGTAGTTTCCAAGATTGAATTTACTTGTAAACTGGTTTATTCATTGTAGAAAACAAAAAAAACAAACGGGAGAAAAAAGGAGCTCAAAATGAAAGAAAAAATAAAACAAATTATTTTTACAATTGTAGCCATCCGTATTATAAGATTTGTGTGACGTCACTTCAAATGTACATAAAGAAGTGCGGAGCGTCAGTATAACCAAGATTTTCAGTATATTTTATTTTACTGAAGAAATATTTATTGTTCATACATATATTTTCCCATTATTTTTATTACATTGTAAGGTGAAGTTTCAGAATAGTTTACCCCCATCCCCTAATATGGGGAGGGGGTTAGAATGGCTTTCGGCATGATTCTTACAATAGCGGTATCAAAATTTTTTTTTTTTTTTTTAAACAAATTATACAAAAAAAAAAGATACAAGACCATTGAATTTTTGTTCATTACATCGCTATTTAAGTGAAGGTTCAAAATAGTTAACCCTTCTCCCCATAACCGTTTTTTTATGCACAAAAATACTCTTTCAATAATTATGGTTTAAATAAATATTTATTCCCTATTTAAAGATTTACAGTATAATTTATTTAACTGAAGAAATATTTATTGTTCATACATATATTTTTCCCTTATTTTTTTTACATTGTTAGGTAAAGTTTCAGAATAGTTAACCCCTCCCCATATTAAGAATGGCTTTCAGCATGATTCTTACAATAGTGTTATCAAAGTTTATTGATTTTTCTTATTTAACAAAAATTATAAAAGAGACACAAAAACATTGTAAACATTTTTTCATTAAATGGTTATTTAGGTGAAGGTTTAGAATAGTCAATCCCTCTCCCCTTATTAAAAATGGCATTTTTTCAGCATGATGCTTACATTTTTCTTAATATAAAAAAGAGACAAGAAAATGTTAAGTTCTTTTTTTTAATTAATCTGGTAGATCAAAGTTCGGAATAACTTACTTTATAGCCAATTAGCCAGCTGTATTAAAATGTTTTAGCATTTAATACCTAATAAGGTGTTCGCTTCAATTGTCACAAGCAGACGATATCGATTCAAAGGAGGTAATTCGTCAACAATTGTTTTAGCCGAATTTTACGGTAAAGTGTAGTGGACTGGTGGATATATTATACATATCCCCCAGTTTGTATTTATTTGCTTCCCCACTGAGCAAATTAGGCACAAGGCCGTTTTTTAATGTGGAGAGAGAGGGAGGGGGAGGGGAATGGGGACCAGCTCCCGATGGGTGGGAAATGGGAGTTGGATAGGAACTGTTGGCATGAAGGGTTGCCCCTACATTGAGCAAGGTAGATATGTGGGGTTACCCCCACATATGGTATTTGCTTGCAGTATATGTTCCGACAGATACTATACTTTGATCTTGTCGCCCGGGCCGCAAAGGGCGGGGGCCAGTGTATATACATATCCCCCAGTTATTCATTTGATAAAAGCAATATTTAATGAGCATGGTTCTTCTTGCCAGGCAATAGGTTTACCTGAACTAACAGGTGATCCTCCAATAGATAATTGGACTCGAAATACAAACGGGCCTTATGTTGAATTGTTAAACAATGAACAATTAGAGGTCTTTAATACTATAATCAAGGTCGTCATGGCAACTGAAAAAGAAACCCCACACAACAATTGCTTCTATTTAGATGCCTCAGCTGGACAAGGAAAAACCTTTTTATTCAACATGTTACATGATTACTTCACCTCCAGCAGTACTGTAACCGCCACTGCGGCATTGCTGCAATGCTACTAACTTCAGGGAAAACACTCCACAATATATTCAAACTACCTGTACCTCTGACAGACACCGGTGTCTGTAACGTTTCTCCTTTATCAGAGCATGCTTCTTTTTTGAGAAAGGTAAAGGTATTCATCATAGACGAAGCTTCTATGATACCTAATCATGCACTGCTTGCTATAGATAGATGTTTACAAGATATGGGTAACGATAACATATTTGGTGGAAAAGTTTTCATACTTGGAGGTGACTTCAGGCAAATTTTGTCAGTACGACATGGATCACCTACATCTATTATAGACACCTGTCTTAAAAGATGCCCATTGTGGCATCATTTCAGTTAATTACAACTAACACAAAACGTCAGAACTAACATAAATGAACAGGAGTTTTCTAGATGGCTCCTTCATCTTCGTAATGGTACACTAACGAGCAGTCTTAATGACGTTCTTGTAGATGCCATAGATGTTCCTGATGATTCGGTATGTAATGCTTCTCTAATCTCAGAAATATTTGATTGCAGCCCCCAAGAAATGGAAAATAGAATCATCATGACTCCAAAAAATACAGAATGTTTAACAGTAAATGTAGAAATTCTAAATAATCTTCCCGGAGGCATAAACACATATTGAAGTACAGATTACATCTCCGATGATTATGCTGAACTTCAAAATTATCCTATCGAGTTCATAAATTCATTAACTCCATCTGGAATGTTACCTCACCGACTTAATGTGAAAATAGGGGTAATAGTAATGTGACTGCGAAATTTATCCATAAATCAAGGACTTTGTAATGGAACTAGGATGAAAATAAAAGAATGGCATCAAAACAGCATCATTGCTATTTTAATTAATGGATCTAATAGAGGTTCCACAATTATCATTCCAAGAATTAAGTTAAAGCCAAGTGATACAAATGTCCCGTTTGCATTTAATCGGATACAGTTTGCAATACGATTAGCATATTCAGTGACCATCAATAAAGCACAAGGCCAAACTTTGGATAAGGTTGGTATATATCTTCAACAACCTGTACTTTCTCATGGTCAACTGTATGTGGCATGTTCAAGAGCTCGATCTAAGCACAGTGTGAAATTTAAGGTAATGCAACTGCATAAAAATGATAACCAGGACAGAAAGCGTGGTGTAACATATACTAAGAATATTGTTTACCGTGAAGTGTTATGAAAACAATCAGGAACAGCTATGGAATCTAAAAATTAACTTGGATGTAAATATGATTTTGGGAAAAAAATGTTAAAAATTGCTTTCCTTATATTTAAAATTCATACTTTGATGAAAAAGTAGTGTACAGTTTGTTTAACTTTACTTAATTATATAACATTGACATAAATTTGATAGGTACAACCAACCTCACACTATTTTGATTATCGAAAAATCAAAATTTAACTGTATTTCGTAAGATTTACAGAAACACTTCATTTTATATGCATGTAATACACAAGAATCTGAATATTATAACAGATTACAATGTTTTTGTGGAAAAAACTTTTGTACAGAAAATTCAAAGTGTTCTGTTTATATTATCAGGAAGTTGTGATGCATTAATTGAAATCTATATCAATAATTCGACTTAAAAAATATTTGTGAATTTCCAAATCTTCATTGAATAAAATTTAAAATAAATAGAAAAGTCTATTGCATATGTAAAAGTTGACGGTTGCTTATTTAACTTCATTAAAAGCTATCAAAGTTAACCAAGAGCTGCTCAATATTCTGGCTTAATGGATCATTTAGCAAGGAATGACGATGGCGATTCTGGTGTACCAGTTATTCTACTATCTTCATTTACAGGAACGCCTAGGAATCTCCAACAACTGTATCAAGATGCAATTGCAGTTTTCTGTAAATATGGAAAGCCAGACCTATTCCTTACCTATACATGTAATCCAAAATGTCCTGAAATATTAAACAACTTGGGGTCATCAGAACTTTCACAAAATCGATGTCAACAATGTCACACATTTTTTTTTTTTAAATTCACAGTCTGACTCCCCAGAACCTGCTGACTAACCACTATTCTCACTCCAAGCAGCTGATCAACGTCCCTGTCACCGCCTCAATCCTCACCAGCACTTCCTGGCAATATCAACAGCATCAGTTACGATCGCATTGGCCATCAATAAAAATTTTAACTAAAGTTCTTTGTTTGTTCTACTTGCTTCCATACGTTCATTTTTGTAATATAACAATAAGGAATTTCTTACTGATGTGTTTTAAAAGATTTTAACTACCGTGGAATTTCCACGCGTCCTGCTAGTAACCAATAAATATAATAAAAAAAAACTCCGGACACTGTAAATCATTTGGTAGCAGTAAATAACAGCAATCTGCAAAATAATTCAGATAATAATATTCTCACTATAAACCCACAAACAACTGACCAGAATACATCTTAATTGTTCCCTGAAACTTATTCAATTAAAAATCCCCCTATTATGAAAACTAATCCTGATAGTAACCTTACTATATAATTAAATAATGAAAATAAACGAAAACCTACACCGAACCAGGTGTTAAATCCAACCTGATAAAACTGAGAATTTCAAACCGTTTACATTTCTTTAAAATTTGAAAATGCACAGTATGGTATAGGCAGTTCTTGTACTACCTTAATAAAGACCTAACAATTAAGAAAGTTCCCTCTTCAATTTAATGGGATATACTGAAAAAGCCAAATCAATTTCACCAGGGTCAAAATTCTGTAATATTTGCTCCTCCGAAGCAGTTAAAATGATTACCTTCCTAAATCTGCAATAAATTATAACACCGAGTTGATGTCGCGATGCAAACAAAAGAAGTAATTTGCATGAAACCAAATTTAAATAAAGAGATAATATGGATTATTTAACAGCAAACAAAATAACTCAACACTACATATTATTATATACACAATACACCAAACTAACCTTTTTGTTTTATGAATTATCTATTATATGCATTAAGCATTTTTCAATTATCTCGTTCGTGTTTATATATTTCGTATATTCTTTAGTATCCCAATTTTATAAACTTCTTGCATACCAAATATTAACTCGTGAATTCCGTCTAGAAAACACCTCTAAATACATTCTAAAAACATATATTCAACTGAATGTGATACTATTTTAAAACCGTCATTCCTACCATTCTAAATCTAAATTTTATCAGTCATTAGCAATACATTTATTTGCTACTGAAATTCATTCTACGTTATAATTGGAAATCAAGACTCAAGCTATTTCGACGATAGTGCATCTTTAGTAATGGCCAGCAACCCTTTTTGTCTTTAATTACACACCTATATAATGGTAGACTCTTTCACAAATCATATTATCATATGTGTTTAATTTCAAAAGACCAGCTAATTTACCATATAAAATGAGTTTATATTCTTTAGTAATTAATAATAATGATTTCTCTATAATAGATTTTCTCTAGAAGATTGTATTATAAACTCCTTATAAAAATAAACATACTTTAAAATAATTTACTCAGAACTCCATTTTATATCTCCTAATTCTAAATATTTTCTTTGTTTAGACAATATACAATCACTTTTTGACCTACCCTATTACCTCGTCAGTAATTTATTCATCTTAAATTTAATCAAACATTTTTAATTTTGCGTAGATTATTTAAACTTTTTTAAATTTAAATTGTTTATATATATATATATATATATATATATATATATATATATATGTGTGTGTGTGTGTGTGTGTGTGTAAACATTGTTTATTCACTTATATTTCCTTTTTTAGATATGTCAATCCTCATTTAAGGAGCTTGTGGTAATCGCAGAGCATATAATGGATGCATGACAACAGTCTTTATTCTAAATTTAATGATGCTATCCATCTTTTTTTACTAATAATCACAGTTATAAAGTTCAGGAGCCACTCTAATATAAGGCTTAATAAGTGTGCAGTGGTCAATGTGACAATGTCGTAGCAATTAGTAGTAGAAATTTTGTAAATTTGAAACGGCTCATCAAGAGTTTGTTTACGTTGACCTCGAAGACGACCATATTATAGTCAGCCGGAAAGCAGGAAAACAGAGAGAGTATCTCAGATATGCAGTTCTAAATAATAATCTTTGTTCATGGAATCCGCGTTTCGGCTTAAGACCAGATAATGAGTGGGGGAAATTATTTATATTTTTTTTTTAGCCAGACTAGTGTCTCTTGTGTAAGTGTGGCGAGGAAGGGGGCCATAGTTTGGAGCTCAGTTCAAAATAACAATAAAGCAGAGACAGGTTCACAACATCTCTTATGTGAGAAAGAGGTTACGAGGAAGAGAAAAGGAACTTCTCCACTAGATTACGAAGTCTATCTTTAACTCTCTCAAGGCAGGATAAAGTTTCCAGCAGCTCCTACCCAGATGGTGCAACAGTACTCCTACTTGGACGTACCTGACTCTTATATAAGTAGAGAAGCGTATAAGCACTGAGATAACTACTGGATAAGTAGAAGGGTACCAACATTTACCTAGCGACATCTCCAAGAGATTTGATGTACGTGTTTCATTTCAGACAAGGAGTAATGATCAAACCCAGGAGCTTGTCAAACATGGATGCATTCATTGCAACTGATGTCACACAGTGAGTTGAAGATATAAAGGCAGAAGCTTGGTTGAAGATGCATTAACATTAACCAGCCACCTCTTTCCCGATTGTATCACATGCCCAAGATAAGAGAAGACAGTGCCAGAGAAAACTTGGTCATTCAGAGTTTTGATGTGCTGCCATAGATCGTAATGTCGTCAGCATAAATGTCTACAAATGATGTAAGGATGTGATTTGGACGATCAGTTATACATGGTAAGAAGAGAGTCTGGCCAAGGCTGGGCCTCTAATAGAAATCAGCATAAATTCTGCGAGCTTCTGATTTCTGCCGATCAACGACTACTCTTACGAAACTATCAGGGAGAAATGATTTAATAATTGAGTTAACAATCTCATCTATACCGTAACTGGAGATCTTGTGAAGTAGACCTTTATGACACACTCTATCAAAGGTCGTAGATATCTCAAGACAACGGCCGTAGAAAGGAAACTCCAAGAGATTCGCTAATCGTATGACATATAACCGTAAGCACATCTGCTGTAGATCTAGAAGAACGGAAAACATAATGCGTGTCCCCAAGAAATCTTTTTGGCTGAAGTGGTTGACTACGCCCCTATTTAACACATATTGCAGCAATATGTTCATGCCACACACGAGACTTAGTGGTTTGTACTGGGAGGGAGAAGACCGATCACAAGAATTCTCAAATAAAGGGCATACTGACGAGATGGTTTAGGGTGTTGGAAAGCAATTGTCTTTAAGACGACATTTTAACAAAATTATAAGAGTCAACTGAATTAATAGAATAAATTATAAGATTGTCAACATCGTGAAAGTTGGAACATAGACTCTGCCATTCATTCATTATATATATATATATATATATATATATATATACATGTATATATATATACATATATAAATAAATATATATATACATATATGTGTGTGTGTAAAATATTATCTACATATATATGCGCGTATGGATTAACATTTTTTAATATTTCAAAGTGAATAGATTACGGATGAATTAATCTTTAAAATACTTAAAAGAGACTTATTATGTTGAATGTATTTTCTAACGACTGCTAAATACACACTGAAAAAATCATCTGATGGATATATAAATGAATGTACGTTCATTTACATGTACATTACATTCATTTATATACATACACACATACATATATATATATCTATATTCTACATTAATTTATACATGCACACACATATATATGCACACATGTATATATATATATATATGAACAAATGATTAATAATACATGTTAAAAACAATTGAAAAAGAGTTAAAAACATATTAAATTTTAAAAGGGAAGCACAAAAAAAGGTGATAGTCCTTAATCCGCGGAATTTCGAAGAAATACTCTCATTCTCATCAAAGGGCAGTAATTAGCATAATGCGGGATCGGATTTTGCATGTAAAAGTAATAAATGAAACCGCAAGTAAGTCACAGATATTACTTGGTTAAAAACGGGGTGAGGTATATATATATATATATATATATATATATATATATATATATGTATATATATATATATATATATATATATATATTCCTGATTATAATATATGGAATAATGACATACACATCACCAGAATTCTTTACTGTAAATCTGTGGAAATCAGACTTTTGTCTCTCTATACAAGCCAATATATATACCATGTTTGCTGAGTATTTTCTTTTAAACTTTAATACATAAAGACATTTGATACATCTTTAGCAATAATATGGCTGCCGATATGCAAAACTCACAGTTAAGGTGCCGACCTTAATCGTATGCCAAATCAGTTAAGCTATGGAATGTGATATATTTTCACAAGATCCCAACCTCTTGATTAACTAAAGGATTTGATAGAAGTTAGAATATAGGGTACTTCAGAAGATATTTGGCCATAGAATATGTGTATTATCAACGATCGAACCCTTATATTTTAGGTGTATAGAATTAGTAGTCGTTGGCAGAATTGTAAATTTAAATATTCGAAGACACCCCTGAACAATAAATACTTGAAACAACCGTCATCCTCATATCAAAGAACTAACTCCAAAACTCGATTCTAAGTCTATTCATTGAAATATATGCAGAGTACTTAACCATATGCGCTAGCAACATGAAAAAAATTATCTGAGTAACTCGATTCCGACGCTGAGAACATAGTGCAGTAATGATAAAAGTGCCGGTTTAATTTTAACGAAACATAAACACAGCTTCTATCCTTTCGCTCGTAAGGCACTGACCCCAATCCAGCTCCAGTTGACATGGATGTAATGCATTTAGCATCAATACACCCTAATTTGGCAAGATTTTATAGCCTAACATTTACGTGTGGACTGAAGTAGAAGACTTAAATTAAATCCATTGCCAGGGAAGCTAGAAAAATAGTTACGTCATATCTTACACCAGACGAAATTTGTTATATATATAAAGGCCAGGAAAATCCAAAAAAGTGTGTAATCCTGAAATAGCTAGTGGCAGCTGCTTAAAGACTCCGTCCAGATTTGCTTGAATTTAACACCGTTTAGAGAATCAGTCGTTGATGCCCTGTTCTCCCGGACCAACAGATAATATGTTGCCGAACTTGCTCGGCTTTATCTTTATTTCCATGGCTGGCATTGATATGATCTTTAATCTGGTGTACTTCATATCACAACTACTCACTAAATGACTTGACTAGCTACGACCAATATTAACATTTACACGTTCTCTATCTGTGCCTTGATTTAAATACAAATTCCCTCAACAAAGCTTCTTTATAAGACCTGCCCGCCTGCGGATGTTTGTTCTCTTAATTCGGTTTTTTTGGCTGAGTACAGATTAGTTGTTCCAATCTAATGCAAAACAATTCTTGTTGAGCCGCTCCCGCGAATTTTCAATATCTCCTGAATTTCGATCAGCTCCAATGAACTAACCTTTATCTCCCACTATCCACTATAGTCCATAGGCCAGCTGAGTCGACTGTGCACCCCCATAAACCATCATAAGGGGTATCATTGAAAAGCTTGCCATGTCTAGGTAAAGAAATAATATATGAACGTGAAAAAAATTGTGATGGACTGTTTTTTTGTAATGTACCCTATCGTTTAAATTGCCTTCGACGCTTAAAAAGATCAATGAACCGTTATTTGTTTGCCTTAATATATATACTTCTTCTAACTGATCTTCAGTAACACATTATAAATACAATGAAAGATGGTGCATGTCCTGTGGCATATAACTAGTTTGGAGGGTAATTAAATCTTATATGACTAATAAGTGCTAAAATAATATGTTGACCAAACAAAAGACCATTCAATATTTCCTAAATTTTGTTTCAATTTTAAACATTTTTTTCAATATTTCCTCTCATTTGAACTTTTTTCTATTTAAAACACATAATTAGCTGCCATTTGGTATCTTTTTAATAGAGCTACCATGTAAATATGGTGAGAAATTAAATACTTGTAAATGTTGGCATTTATTATATCTACACCATATATTATCCGTTTGTTGATGAGGAAATAGACAATACCATATACGTGGAAAAGAATCACATGACAAGATTCATATGATCCCCCCTCATCTCACTTTATCACTCTTTATATAAACATATAGTGATTTCTCGTTTTGGTTCTGTGTTGTTTAAGATATTTGACTACAACCTCAATGCCATCATTATGAGGAAATATCGCAAGGGTCTCAGAAAGAGAAGAGGACAATGCCGTTCTTTCTAAACAGAAACAGGAGTTTTTGTGATTCACTTCAAAACTCTACATCATAATGCATTAGACGTCTAACAACAGACAAACTGTCTAAGATTCGGGATATTTGTCATAGAAGACTGGCACAACTCATACATTCTGTCATCCGCACTTTTCATTTTTTCAAAAACCGCTAATTTAAGCTAGATTGAATATAAGAGTTTAAACATTTGATACGCCTTTTATTCCTCTATAAATTTCCGCGTAATTAAATGTCCTAGTGTTAAAATCAATTAAGAAATGTAACTTCAAATCGAGAAGACAAGAATAAACTACGCACTTTGGAAAATTATTAGAATGTAACTGTAGAACATTAATGCAACACAATAAACAATTAATTCTTTTTAGCATGTCCCTTCTGCAATTTGACAACAAATCTTGGACATTCCCTTAATAAATCGGTGGCAATACTCCAGTGAGACACGTCTCTTTATTTTTTGTCTGAAATTCTTGCAGATTTTTCATTGCGGAGCTGATGATTGATGTAATGTCATAGGTTTTCTACAGGATTGGGGTATGTACACTGCTCAGCCCTATCCACCCACGGAATATCATGCTCTTAAAGGAAACTCTTGGCATGGCTAGCTGTGTGAATACCAGCATATCTTTATTAGAGATGGGCTTATCATTAAAATTCATTCCAATATAAGAAAGAAAATGTTCAGTTAACTTAATATACTTGATCGAATTATTCGATCATTCAAGCGAACTAAAGGCTCGGGACAGTTGGCATTAATAACGGACAACACTAAAACTGAACTCCCACTAAAACAAAAGGCTTAAACGTTTTCTGATTAAATATTCTCACTCATGTGAGCCTTACATGTGTTAATCCACATTGCAATTTTTTGCTGTTAGTATAATGTAAAGTATTAACTTTAAAAACGTTTATGTATATGTGTTTGTTTTTATGTATACCTTTTTATATAAAAAAATATTGCAATAATATTTATATAAATAAAAGCATATACACGTATGTAATATGGTTACATAGGAAAATTTAAAACCATACAATACAACGACAAAGACAGACGGCAAATATCGGGAAATACTGTTGTTTTTAGTCGCTGCTGATAAATATCTATGTAAACGCGAACCGATTTCAATGAGAAAATATGGTTGAATAATAAAACATTCTTGCTGTGTACGCAAGCACTATCCGTTACATTTATCCTCCTGACACTTCTAGCGGACGGAAACGGCTGCTGCGATTCCACTTGTCTAGATCTATTATCGCCAATATTCCACAGACATCCAATATTGCCCGATGACTTTTGCGTCTGCAGACGCCATTAAATATCATGTGCTTCTCCATCTAATCTGGCACGCAATCCAAGCAAACATGAATTATCTATATTTTTCAGGAATTTTCATATATTTTCTATAGTCTGTTTTTAAGTTTCTTGGCGGAAACTTTCACTTTTCTCCATAAAGGTAAAGATGAAATTATTTATTATACGCCGAGTTCACTTCCTTCTCTTGTAAAAAGTGTCTATTTTATTATATTAGTTAACCGTTCGTTAAATATTACGATGATAAAAAATAACGTTGTTTTTGCATTAATTTCTCATATACAGGGTTATTCTAAAATCAAGAGACTTTATTCAAAAATATAAATATTTTATTAAAAAATCAAGAGATTTTATTCAAAAATATAAAGACTTTATTCAAAAATCAAAAGACTTTATTCAAAAATATAAATACTTTTTCAGATATATAAAAAAATATATATTTTAAAATTTTACCCTTAATGGTAGAATCAAATCCAGGTATGGAGAACAATATGAACTCGGATTGTTCTGCTAACAAGAAACCCAGAGTAATGATGAATGAATCTCTTTTTGAGTTAATAAAAAGGCTTGTTGGGCAAAATGTACCTGCAACGGAAATTATGCAGATGACAGGACAGAGCAAGTCTACTGTGTATAAAGCAGTTTCAAAGATAAGAGAAAATCCAGATTCCTCTTATTCTGAGAATTATGGAAAATAAGGGCGACCTACAACACAGCATCCTGACTTGGTAAACAAGGTTAAAAATATTATTAATGAAGACCAGTCGTTAACTCAAACAGGGATTCAAGCAAAGTTTGAAGAAAAATTTGGATTTACCCCGAATCAAACCTCCGTTTGCAGACTTTTGAAGGAAGCGGGGCTAACAAGAAAAAGGCTGAAGAGGAAGGCAGCTGTCGTTAACACGAATAATCACCGTGAAAAAAATGAGAGAATACGCCAGGGCTTTTGTGGGATATCGAAACCGCAAAGTTTTGTTTCTGGATGAAACAGGCTTTCATTTGCACACATCCAATAATTATGGATATTCGTAAATTGGTGTAAGCCCAGTTACTTATGTGCCCCCTTCTAAAGGGCAAAACCTATCAACCTGCTGTATTATTTCACAGTTCAGCTTATCCTATTACAAACTGATTGATGGATCATTTAATGGGGAGAGGTTTCTTGAGTTTCTCGTCGGGGCTGTTAATAAGGGTGTTTTAAGGAGAAATGTAGTCTTAGTAATGGATAACGCCCCAATCCACAAGACAATTGTTGTTAAAGAGTTTTTAGAATCTCACCAGATTGAAGTTGTATATCTTCCCCCCTACAGCCCCGACCTTAACCCTATAGAATTTTTGTTTAGTATGGTTAAGTCTAGATACTCGGCCATAAGACCTTGTGCTGTTACTAGGGAAAAATTAAAAATTAATGTTGGTAATGTTTTGGAAAACTTAAATGGGGAGGATGTGCAAATTTTTTATAATCTCATAAGAAAAATGTGGGGCCTAATCTACCAAGTAATAACAGGTGTTGAATAAATGAAATTATAAAGTCTCTTGATTTTTTAATAAAGTATCTTGGTTTTTGAATAAAGTCTTTATAATTTTGAATAAAGTATCTTGGTTTTTGAATAAATCTCTTGGTTTTTGAATAAAGTCTTTATAATTTTGAATAAAGTCTCTTGGTTTTTTAATAAAGTCTCTTGATTTTTGAATAACCCTGTATATATATATATATATATATATATATATATATATATATATATATATATATTATAGAAATTGTTATTTTCAGAGGAAATGTAACCAATGAAGTATTACGAGTTTAATATAAGATTACTCAATACCGAAGAGCAAGGTATAGATTTTGTGCGTGCAGTCAGCACCAAACATAATCAGGGTTTAACCGGCTTCCTCCGAAGGATTAAATTTCATTGGAGTATGAAATTTACAAGCGGTCCCCAGTCGCATGTACATCCGGGTTAGAAAAGATGACGACGTTAGGTTTTTGCAACTTTTTTCAGGGAGGTGTCGACTTCCCCCTACATACAGACCTTGACTTCCCATATTGGTCACCCATTTTGGTAATGTCCAGGCTCAACCTTGTTTACCTTCGGCGATCTGACGGGAACAGGTGTGTAAACGTGATTATGCCGTACGTAAGGTATACATTTTGGCGCTTATAAATAAGCAGTAATGTGTTGCTACACAGTTATGATCATGATTCGTTCAACAAGTTTACAGTAACTAGAAGTCTTTTCGTGCGATACAGCTTTTAGGGAATTTTTGCAAATGAATTTGACTCATCTTAAGAGCCACTTATCTTAGATTTCACTTTGGCAGCGATCATTTGTCTTCATTGGAATTTCGGCAGCAAAAAGTCCCCTCAATGTCTCAGTCTTCTTTGCAGTGATTTAGTGCTTTTTCTGTTTGGTCTGTTCATCCTCTTTATCGCCCTTGCTTATTTTTGTGAAGTAAGCTTTCGGTAACAAACACAAAAAATAGAGGAATAGTCATGCGCGCACGAGGTTTATTGACAATTATACTCTTTCAGTTTTCATTATTCCATGTGATGCTGATATGTGTTTTTACATCTTTAGCAGTTTCTGTATATGTATGCCTGAAACTCGTTTGCCTTACTCTCAACATTCCATGTTTTTTTCTTGAATACCGTAGCCTTTTCATAACTGCGATCCGTTGCATCTAATAATAATAATAATAATAATAATAATAATAATAATAATAATAATAATAATAATAATAATAATATATTTTTATTATTATTATTATTATTATTATTATTATTATTATTATTATTCCCACGAGATTGATGTTTTGTCTCGGAAGTTGTGCCGCCATAGCGTCTTTCACCTCGTGGTCTAAAGGATTACAGCTACCCTATTGTCTCTATTTTACGTCCAATACTTCCCGATTATTCTGCCTATTCCAGATAAACAAGATGTTCGTAAGATTTCTGTTGTTATTCTCAAATCCAACAAATTTCATCCGTTTGTCAGCGATCCCAATGCCCCTTCTATAACAGGGATTACCTCAACTTTTTTTTTTAATTTCCAAATCCTAGCAATTGCATAAGTCGGAATAATTGGTGGAATTTTCCTTCTTCTTATTCCCTTTGTGAGGGTGACAGTGGCAACTAATACCACCGGCAAGTGCTAGCCGTCTCTGTCTCACAATTTTAGAAACACGAGGTACGGAACCATACAATAACTTGCTTGCTGCGTGACTTTTCCAGGCTAGATTGTAGGCTAGTCGAAGCAATCCGGTATATTTACTATCGAGATGTTTTCTACGTGATATCCTTAGCGTTCATGCTTCTTAGTCGCGCAGAAGGATTGTCTATGCGCAGAAGGATTGTCTATGCAGGCATGGAAGATAATCGAAGATGATAATTAACCTAAAACATGGAAAATCACTTCAAACATCTTCTGAATTTTGATGTTGACCCTAAACAAAACGACTAACTCATTAAGTCAACTGTCCGATTGCCACTACAATTTTTGAACATGCTGAAAATGAGAAAGAATCTACTATCTTCCTGTAACGCGATCTTCTATAGGAATCACCAAAAATAATGGGGCTTATCTAGTGTGATACCTATACCAAAGAAAGAGACCTCTCCAAAGCGGACACCTTCAGAGGATTTTAACTTTTCAGATTCTATCTCCACGACGAATTGTCGAGGAATAGAAAGACCACAGGAAGGAGCCTGTTATAATTCTCATCGATTTCCGCAAGGCTTAAGACTCCATCAATCGTGCCCGAATCATTGGAAATCTGGCAGCCTATGGAATTCCAACCGGTGTTGTCAGTGCAATGTATGTTATATAAAAAGAGATTTCATCGGTTGTGATCACGTCAGAAGGAGATACAGATGAATTTAAGATAGATACAAGAGTTTTTCAGGGGGATCCACTTGTCTTTTTCTTCATAAAGTTCTCGTTTATGCGCATCGCACATCAATCATCAGTAGTGATGTCCTTACTTTTAAACAACGGCGTAGGAATAGACGTCCTGCTCAAATGGAAGCGAACTTGGATTAAGCTGACTACATTTGCCTTGGATTGTATTGAGTCTGCTCAGGATCTTCTGAAACGGGTCTAGAAGGCTTATCAAGACCTATAGCTGTATCTCCATGCTCCAAAAACAAAGTACATACATCTAAATCGGTCTTCTAACGCATCGTTTCCGTCATCAGATAGATCAGAAACTGACTGCGTTGACGACTTCAAATACTTGGGAGTCTATTCCTAAAGGGAACATGACATGGATGTCTGGATCGCTCTAGCATAGAGTGTACTTCATTATCTCGATACAGTATGGAAAACTCCAATCAAGAAAGAAACCAAGACCAAGGTCTTCAAAGCCCGCATATATACTCGTGTGTAATTACATTTACATCTTAAATGAAACCGCAATTGTTCAGAATAATGAAGCACTGCATAAATAGGTTCCAGCGTAATAGTGGAAGAACACCAATACACTAATAAAATAACAACAAGAAATGAATAAGTAATAAAAAAACGCAAATCTTTTTAAAAGATTTTTAGTGTACGTTCGTTTAGTCGCTCGCAGATCAATACACGAGTATATTATAAATGATTTTGAATAATTTATAAGTAGAAAATACAAGCTTTTAATACCAATGCCAGAGCAAGAAAGGTCAACTTTACAGTTATGTTAATATATATATATATATATATATATATATATATATATATATATATATATATATATATATATATATATTAATTCAACCTTAGGGATTTTTACTTAAATCATTTGAAGTTGTTTGGGTGTTTGGGGTTAGTAAAGGAGAATGTTTGCTCTCTTAAACGATCTTCACACAAGGTTCCAGCAATCCCGATAAATGAGTGAAAAGGGGCAACAATAGTGGAGGAGCCGTCAGTGATGCTTCCATCAGGATAATGCCCCATGCTTATAAAGTCCAATGCGACTTCTTCCTGTACACACGCATGAAACACATGCTTAGCAGAACTAGATTTCATTCAACAGAGTAGCTAAAAGACGCATCGGAAAATTACCTTAGGACACTTCAGAGAACGGACTTAGGCGACGTCTTCCAGGATTGGAACAGACGCATAAAATAGTGCTGAGATGCGGGACGCCATTATTTTGAAGGGGACACAGTTTTGTAAGCTTATGAAAACAAATATAATCTCTTGACGTAATCTCATTACTTATTAAGCATATGTATGTATGTATGCATGTAGGTGTGTATGAATCTGTGTATGCACTAATATGAAAAGATACATGTAAAATTGAAGACTATTATATATATACGTGTATATATGTATATATATATATATATATATATATATATATATATATTTATATGAAAGTAATGTTTCACAAAATATGTGAAAAAAAAACTATCAAAAAATATATATTGTACTTGTATATCTTTAATAATCGAGCATAAAAGTATATGACATCTTAAATAATAAAAGAAGTATAAATGAAAAGAGTAACGCACTAAACGTGTAATTACCTTAGATAATTCGTTAAATAAGATTTTTTCTTAGATTATAAAAGCATAATTATAATAAAACATTTCTGTACACAAAGTAACGTACAATATTGGACCATTTTTATATGATAACAACAGACAATTATTTTCATAATATACAATTATTTACACTGCGAATCAAACAGGAAACATTGGACAAGACTTCGCTGACACTTGAGTATTTTATAGATTTTGTAATGAATTAGTAACTTAACGCTACCTCATAATGTACTTGGTTATCAATGGTGCTGTATTGTAATAGTAAAATTATTTGACTCGATGTAAATTATTTTGAAATAGTATCTGGTTTATTCATATATTTTTTTGTTATTTTATATATAAGCAGTATGGTTATGACCATTCAGCTGCTAATTAAAATTACACACATATCATAAATGAACGAAAATATGTTGGTCGAATTTTTAAAACACAGAAAAGTTATAGACATGCTCATAATAATTTTAAGAAACACTTTACTCTGTTTTAATTGAGATCTTTGTTGAATTTACACGTCATTCCAAGGCAAACAAACATAGCACCACAATTGGATGTCTGTATAAGTATATGTGTGTGGACACTTTTAATGAGATATGTGTAGGGCAACGACTTAAGATGTGTTAAAATTCTTTTACAAAGAGTATGACACCACTCGTCCAGTCGGACACATTAATGTCACGTTTCTGTAAATACATGAAAAGACTAAAATAAGAGAATTTCGTCCACTCAAACATAGACTGATGCATCTTTTCACGCGTTAATAATTTCTGACTAGACGATGAGCAAGGACGTGGAAACAAGAACGTGTCTCTTCGTTAAAATCGACATATGTGGGTCCTCAATATGAGTATCTGCACAAATATATATTCGCATTTATAGTAATATATATATATATATATATATATATATATATATATATATATATATATATATATATATATGCGTGGGTGTATATTTTATATTCTTTAAAAATAGTCGTTGGTATTATATACATTTAAACTTATAAACTTCGAAACATGTCATGTATATATATATATATATATATATATATATATATATATATATATATATATATATATATATATGTGTGTGGGGGGGGGTGTATTTAGATGCTTTGTGTGTGAATTAATATAAAAGTCCCTGCAGAAATGTTATGGTAGAAGTGTTTGTACTCAGCTAGTTAAAATAAGAAAAAAAGTCGACCAATTTGAAATATCCTTTAATATATCGATGGAACAACGTAGGATGTCGTTTCACTAGTAATTTATAAGAGAGGCGAGTTTCTTGAGATACATTGTATAACCAATCCACATGTAATAATTGTCGTCTTTACTTTGTCTTGGTAACAGACCGGAAATGAAACATTAGGAAATGAAACATTATGATAAATAAATGCAATCAACAAGAGAAGGTAAAAAAACGTGAATAAAAATTACACAAGTAATAACCTATTTATAAGAATTCTGAAGTCATAACATAAACTTTCTGTATACATAATATATATATATATATATAGAGAGAGAGAGAGAGAGAGAGAGTACGAGAGAAAGAGAGAGAGAGTACGAGAGATTTGTTATAGTTTTTTGGAAAAAAAAGGATCCCAACGATGTGCGGTATTACAAGGAAAAAATCCGAAAATAAGAGCTTATTATTTTTATTTTTATTTGCATGAATTTACATGAGATAAGTCATCGTTACTGTCACTTTCTAACCTGATAATTGTAAACCGTTTCATACGCATATCATATTCTCTTCAGCCGATACATATATGTTCGTAAACCCTATGCGGAAACATCCACATACATTATAAGATCTCGCTCGAATCCTACTTTTTTGAAGAAAGTTTAAAGAATGACTGTTTAATGTTTTAGACGCAAAGAAACCAAAAGAAAAAGGAAAAAGAGAAAGTCAAATAAAACAAAAATAGGATTTTTCTACACTAAAAACGAATATGTTATTCTAATATATGTGAATTGAGCAGCATTTGATTAATTCTTTTGAGGACTTAACAAATGTTATTACGATATGCGTGAGAAATCTAATTGCCAGAGAAAAGAGAAAAGATCTCTCAGGAAAATATATTCGAACATTGGGGAGATACGATACAATAAGTTAGGGAAATCCTTGTTAAAATATTTAGGCATACCTATTCAATCCTCTTCCCTGGTTGTACCAGAGTGTATACATTTAGAATGTAACTTTGATCGATCTTAAATCCATTGACAAATTGCTTACTCGGCAAAATAATGGTCGACTTTGTCGTCATTTGTGGCCAGTTCATATATATAATATTGAATTTTCTTCCCATTTACTAAATGCCACAGTTTTCTTATACACACCTATTTGTGACTTCCATTTACTCTTGTATTTCGAAAATATTTCTTTTGTAGCAATTTTAGAAAATCAACACTTTCCAACATATTCACTGGTGTAATAGTTACAAATCAGGAACGTTATAATCCATATGATGACGACGGATTCAGTCGGGGAAATAAGTAAAACATAGCAGGAAAAAATGGTGTACTGTTAAGGTCTCGCAAGATAGGCAGAATGAAACGTTTGAATAAGGGCGATATAGAAGGTGCTTATACATACCGAGCAGCAAAATAATCTCCAAAAAGGACTGAAAATAAAAGAAAGATGGTGATCGATGAGGGTACGATGTTTTAGGACGAGCCAAGAACTAACATCTGTGTCGCCCGATCAAGACCATCTGCAGGAGTAAATTAGATTGATATCGACCCAATTAAATTCTTGCACAGGAGACGCGGGAATCATTTTATTGCAATTGAACAACCGGCAATACAATTTGTTTTTCGCGCTACATACAATCTTATTCCCAATGCGACTAATCTAAATTTATGGGCTATACAATTCAGACTTGTGTTTTTCGTGTAAACATGAGCGAGGTAATTTGCTCCATGCCCTATGGACCTGCCAACATCCTCTCTAAATACACACATGCCATTGTTATTGATTATACATAATTCTCAAAATGCAGCATATTCATCTACCCACTGCAGTGATCAAACAGCAATTATATTCAGCAAAGAATGTAGACTAAAAGACTGAAATATCTAGGTGCAAATTCAAATGCTAAGTCTAACGAGTAGGTCAACTGAATCGAAGTCACATCAAAAACAGGTAAATGTGAGGTTGGTGTTTTTTTTTCATTGGTTTGCGAAATTGCCGAGTACAAAACTTTATCTTTACTACTGATCTACTGATTTTTTTGTTTTAAAATCTCTATTACATTTTTACTTTTAATGTTTATGTCATTATTTTATTTAATTGTTTTTATTGATTTGTAGATGAACGCGTGTCTTCACTTGTCTAGGTTGCATGGTCGGTTGTGAAGAATAAATGACCAAAAACGAAATAGTAAGAGACAAAATAATGACCTCATAAAATACAAAGAGAGTAAGTTATTTAAATTAAAAACAAATAATATCTAGGTATAAAACACCATTGAAAGAGAACATACGACATTTCTGTAACAAAGTTTCATTATCTTTACAAAGTAATATATCTTAACGTGTACAGAAAAAGACAATTCAAATAAAATACCATAAGAAGACGAATACAAATTTGATAAAAAAATTAAAGAATTTATTTTTTGTATTGACACTCTGAAATCTCCTGCCCCCTTAATATGTTTTACTTTTGCTGATGATATTTGCATACTATGAGTGTGATCAAACTGGATGCATACTAAATTTGGTCGTATGATAATTGTTTCTTACCCTGCATCTATAACGTTGTCTATTATTTTCTATGTCAAATAATAAACAAAAAATTCCTATCAGACATATTTCTACCGACATTCATTGTTTAATTTATACGCTTGTCGCTTTCTTCTATCCTTTATTCTTAATAATAATTTATCCACACTCATGTAATTCCCCTCAAATTAACCTTTTATCAATTCTCTACAAGCAATTGATTTTTCAGTGTCAACCCCGATTAATTTTGCACGCTTACATGTGTACATTTTTTCTCAATTTACTTTACTAATTTTCTTAAACTTGAATTACACTGATGGCAAGCTAGTAATAGAACTAACTGCATGTTTACAAGTAGAGAGTGTGTAATTTTTTTACCAAGCCTCGGGATCGGCGTTCGAAAGTGCATAAACCTGGCAGAATCCAAGTCACTGTTGTGTTTATTTTAGCATACAGATTTTATACAAGAAACATTGGAAATATCTCCCTTTTGTTTTCCCCTTCTTTTTATTTGCTCAACCTTTGTCGATTAACACATGGAAACAACACATTTAGATATTTATTTGTTCTACTGGCAGATGGCTAAAGTATTTTTTGTTGACGTATACGTCCATGTACTGATTCGAATGAGAGAATTTAAGTCAAGTGTTGCCTGCTAATTTATAGTTTTTCATTTAATTGTGACGCATAAGGTAAAGTTATATCGGCTTAAATGAAATACATTTGTTCAACAGGACCGAATCCACGATATATTAGGTTTCATGTTTGTACTCCAAAATCAGCAAAAGAGTTTGGTAGAGATTGTTACTTACGGTCATACATAAAATGCTTGGCAGCAATAATCGGTACGAAAAACAAGTACAATAACTTATAACTGTTTTGTTTGCAACATTATCTTGCCATATTTAATTTTCTGAAAAATCTAGATGTCTGTTGCAGAGCGCATGTGGTCTTTGTGTTTTTACCAAATAAACGTGCTTTGTCTTCATAGAAGAAGGTATGCTGATATTATTAGACAAAAGACACGTTGGCCCAGTCGAAATATTTATTCCTGAGAAATAAATGATTATATCTAGACAGGGAATTCAATCCTATACGATTAACATAAGCTAAACGTAACATTAAGTCCATATACAACGGCTTTCTCTTAGTGATCGTCAGGAGCTCGGTTTATTCAATCGAAAAATCGGCCGCAAATTGAAATGTGATGATAAAACCGTACGAAACACAGTGCAAACGCACTAAAACACCGGCAGTGTTCGTGATGCCCCTTAATCTGGTCATACTAAAGTTACCTATAACAGGTGTGACAATACTATCAAGATCCGCAGCCTAAGAAACAGATTTGAAATTGCTTCCCAAATCCAACAGCAGTGCCAACTTTTTATAGAATGCCGTTTTTCAACTGTCAATAACAGATTAAAGAATTTAATTTGCGACGATATGTTGAAAGACTCAAGCCAACGATTTCTGTAAATAAATGAAAGCGCCGTCTGGACTTCGTCAGATGCAATGAAGATTCTGACTCTTCATATTAGTCAAAAGTGATTTTATCGACGAAAGCACGTTCAATAGGGTAAGCAGTGATGGTAGTCAATACGCCCGTCGAAGGAAAGACGAAGAATTTAATCCTAGGTACTAAGTTCCAATGCTGCAAGGTGATGGTGGTTAAGTTTTGTTGTGGGACATTATTAGTACCAATGACCTAAAGTTCGCTTGCAAGGTCGAATATTTATATGTTGACTGAGCATTTTCTACCCGGCTCTGGTCGGAATTCAGATGATAATTCGATCTTCATGCAGGATAATGCTATAATTCACACAACTGGCCATGCAAAGAGGTTCCTGGAAGAGCATGATATTCCGTGTTTGGATTGACATGCACAATCTCCAGACCTCAATCCTATCGAAAATGTATGCCAATTCATCAAACAATAGCTACTCAATGAAAAAATGTAAAATTTGGAACCACTTTGGACAAAAATTTAGGACAAGTGGGATGTCTTTCCTCGGAGTATTGTTGCACTGAAATTCAAGGCATTCCCCCAAAAAGCGCAGGCTTTCAAATTTCAGAAGGGATATGCTTAGTAATATGTACTAGTTCATGGTGTTCCTGATGTATTTTTGTTGCAGTAATATCCTAAAGTTACATTTAAAACAATTTTCCATTGTGCGTCTTTATTTTTACGTCTTCAATTTGAAGTTATTTTTGTTTTTAATTTACGTTTACACTAGAATATTTGAATTAAAACTCAAATATGGACAGGTCAATTCAGTGAAAAATAAAATGCCAATCAAATGAGGTATAGTTTACTTAAACAGTTATATTAAAGTTATCTTAAATTGCAGGTTTTGAAAATAAATTGCAAGCGCATGTTGTCTCTAGGCTTTATATATATATATATATATATATATGTATATGTATATATATATATATATGTATATATATATATGTATATATATATGTGTGTGTGTGTGTACTAGCATGGATGTCCGACGTTGCCTGGGTGTTTGGAGGTGTATTTTGAGCAAACAACAAGTGGTAGAAGGAAGGCAGGCTCGAACACGTACCGCAAGGAATGAAAAGAACGGGGGGGGGAAACTTACGCTTGCTGTTACAACCATCGCCAAAACGGAAGTTATGAAGGTTTAAATTTAGGCTACACTCGAAAGGAGAGGATACATTTCGAAATATCGGCGGAAAAACCGCTCCCCTGTAGAAAACTGTCCAGTTAAAGGTGAAGATATAAATTTTTTTAGCCAATTTTTCCGATATTTGTCGTCTAAAATATCGAACTTCAAACCGATACTGATGTAGTTAAAATTCGTAGTCTCTGTCGAAAGTTTTTAACCAGGCACGAAAACATACATTTATATATTTGTAACTCAATTTTTTTACTTAAACCGATTAAAAAGATTGTCCTATCTCTGAATCACCTTTATGTAAAATTTCAAATGTTTACACCAGAAATTGTCTGAGTAATTTGATAGAGACCGAAGCGATCAAGTTTTTAAACTGTGACCCTTTTATGACCTCTTAACATTTATTTTTGGGTTCAAAGCAACGTAATATGTTAGATCCAAGGACCCTATATCTAGAATTCCAAGTGTATTAGCGAACGAGTTTGGTGGAGTTCTTAAAGTTATAATCGTTGAATTTTGACTGCTTAGCAGCAGAAAGTTCTGGCGGAAAACGGATTAGCAAAATTTTACCAAATCTCAATACCGTGTATATCAAATGTCGAGTCTGTAAACTGAAAATTGACAGAGATATTATGTAGGGAAAGTTACACAGACAGACATATAGACAGACACTTTCACTTATATATATATATATATATATATATATATATATATATATATATATATATATATATATATATATAAATTAATAGAACAGATATATAATAAATGCGTTTACATTAATCCTTAGATTAATACTTTTAAAAATCTATTAATTTCGGCATTATTAAAGCCAATTGAATGCACACTATATTTCTTTATTACAGCGTGAATTTAGGACCAAAAAGGTTATAGTATTGATAACCTATTTAATCCCGATTTAACCGGTTACAAGAATAAAAAAAGATCATGAAATGCTTTGACAATGTTCCTTGATTGTAATGAATGAATTCTTTAAACCATTTTACAATGCGATTATTCTCGTTTTATTTCTTCAATATAATCTGTTCCCGTTTTTATAAATTTCGTTCGTGCATAAATAATACCAGTTTACTTTATATGGTTTCGTTTACAGTATTATTTTTTTTGCTAAGATTATTACGTCTATCATTGTCATTATAATCATCAGCAGCAGTAGTAGTAGCAGAGTTGACGACCACGGCTCTCTAATTTTTCGATCTATTATTATCCCTGGAAGAAAGTAAAGACGGCAGTTTCCTGTTCCATCTCGATTCGGGGTAGTGTCCATCAGTGTTTAACGTCCACCCTCCATTATAAACTTCGATACTCGTACGACTCCGCTCAGTACATAATGTGCCTAGCCTTCCTAAATGGGCACCCATCCGGCCAGGCTCATCGTTGATTTATTCTGATGATCTGTCAAGAATCGATTTGTCAATGTGATTTGGCCGTATTCTTCAATCATTCGGTATATAAAATACTAAAAGATTTAGCAATAGTTGCCCATTTATTAAATGCATATCATGCGATATCAAATGCATTTGGTTTAATATTATAAATGTAATTTTTGTTGGATGTCCGCTATGTCTAAAATATTATATAATTTGAGTGCATCTGTTTATTAGTTTAAATCCTGCAAGATATGTATCATGTTTACTTTCCATTGAATAACTGGAAAATGTAAATTCTTCAAAGCTGTAGTAAATTTGACATCCTTTCCTTATAACAATGATGATCCAAATCGTCCCAAGAAACTTGTTGCATTTTAGACCATTTTCCGATGAAAAGGAATCGGATTATAGAAAACCGCAATTTTGATTAAAATACAATGGCATCATAATCTACAGACTTATTGTAATAGTTTATGTGTACTAATCCCTTAAATGTATGATGTGGATTATTAAAAAAAAATTGTTAAGTTTAGATGGCGGCATACTGAATGTAAGCAATAGACTAATTAAATCCGGCGATATAGACCATGCATCAAGATTCTAAACTAATAATCACAAAGTGTACTGAATAAATTTCCATTTTATTTATACAGTTATATCTATTAACTTAGGACTTAACGAATCTGCTCAACCAAGTCATAAAGGGATAATTGGATATAGTTTTCGCAATGGAAGTTCATATATGAAATAGTGAAACTTTAAAAAGTACTATTCATGTTTATGCCAATCATTTTCATATAGAACAAACTATGTTTGATGATTTATATAGGGGTGTGGTTTTTCTTTGAGAATCGACATATGTTGTCAAATAATAAATTGTTTATAATATTACAGTGAAACCACGTTTAAAAAACAACTGAAAACATTTTAAATATGTATCATTATTATTTTTTATGTAAAAAAAAAGGAAATATATGTTCCATGTGTTACTACCAAAAACTAATTTTTTTCTATAAATACAATTTTATTTATATAACATTTTAAAAATATTTTAAATAAACTTATTTTTAGATATTCAGTCTTGTATGTTGTATTGCCAAACATTTTTCACTGGAATTCTAGCGATTATAAAATTTGATGACTTGATTCCTGTCATAAATTATAGAATAATTACAAAAAAACGAAATATCTATTTTTTATTGCGGTCTATTATCCTCATCCTTTCTTAGTTGTTTCACGGCATTTCCCCAAACTATTTATCCGGCCTACCTTTGGTAGTAACCGCGACATGAGGCGAACTCCGAATCTCCTAACTGCATACACTGAAATTACTTCCTTCCGTAGTTGTTGTCGTCTCATAATTGGCCGAAACGTCTTAAAACAACAAAAATGAGGATAATAATCTGCAGTAAATAAAAAAAAAGGATAAATAATACTCATCTCAATAATGAATTCCAATTAAAGAATATATACGATATGTCTTGTTTAAATCTGTTTAGCTTGCTAGGAAAATCGTCATTATGATTTGATTATCATTGGATTAGGTAAAAAGATGCGCTTACGGTAATTTAAAAATGTGCGCTTACGGTAATTTCTTCGGTATACAAATTAATATGAGCAGAGCATATTACCGTGGGATGCAATTGTTTGTTGTTCATTTATTTACTTACAAAACATGTCAGAGTATACAAATGCATTCATATAAAAGTATCAACAATACATATTATTATCGATGGTTTTCCAGATGACAAATACGTTTCAAAGCAATGCAATGAGCCATTTTCGCACCACACCACTATGGAATCATCAAGCAATAATTCGTACCACATTTACTAACTCTTTATCATATGTTCTAAAATGTGTGTCAGTGGCAGTCAAGCCATTTTCATATTAGTGATAGCAGGGAGATTATAATATATTTGTTTTAATAAGCTGTGGATTAACAAATTGTGGGCTTTGTATAAGTATTTGCTCTATCACAATTCTTTCTTACTTTACACTAAATATCAAATCAGCAAAGCACTTTTCAGTTGCATGCATATCTGGATTATGACAGGAGG
The DNA here is from genome assembly GCF_053919585.1 of Euprymna scolopes. Lineage (NCBI taxonomy): Eukaryota > Metazoa > Mollusca > Cephalopoda > Sepiida > Sepiolidae > Euprymna > Euprymna scolopes. The sequence goes on along the minus strand of NC_136484.1, from coordinate 178,367,203 downwards.
CACACATCCCCAGCAATTCCCAAATAGTCATTCATCCATACCTGACCAAGGTCATCGCAGTTTTAATGTTTAGTTCCAATGAATACCAGAGTTAAAAAAATCGGGCACCACGTATTGTTTTGTCAGGTTATTCCCCATCATTATTCCATGGTCCAAATGCGAGCGATTATTATATCATTTTTAAAATATTAATAATTTTCACTCAGTGTTTGAATATTAACGTGTGTGACAACAAAACGATCTTTAGAATAATACGATCTGTTTAATTAACAGATTACAGAGATTATGAGATTTTATATGGACGTTTTTATGCGTGGTTATTCGGTGATAATAAATGAACACTTTGCGGGGATAATCTCGACGTAATATAGATTAAAATGAACATTTGTCTTTTTCATGTGTTATATTTCGATTTTCTCATTTTTTTCATTTTCTATTATTATTTTTCTCTTTTGTGCGTCTATATTTCTATTCATTTCTGTTTTGCATCTCAATATTGTATATACTTGCTCGTATATTTTTTTCGAGTTTGATTACTCGCATGTTATACATTTATTTTCTTTCGAAATCGGAATTATTTTAAATACATAAAAAAGAAACGCGTCACTTTCTTCAAAACCGCACTTTAATTTTTCCACTTTAATGTAATTATTTTCTTAAAAAAGAATACAAAAATTAATCAGTGGTTATCCTTATCGTCTACCTGAATGTTTACGCGATTTTTAGTCTCCTTTTTAACATTGTAGACATTCTTGCAAGAGGTGAAATTATTGCTACGTAAATATGTGATATTTGTTTGGCTTATATCAGATATGACAAAGCCCGCTGTTTCGGGACATACTATTTCAGGTACGCTGAGATACATTGGTATATATATATATATATATATATATATATATATATATATATATATATATATATATATATATTAATTTATAAAATATATATGGCGATTAAGCTACACTGAATATGCTGCGTTTCATCCAACTATAGGATTCGTCAAACTTATGCGCGTATTCTGTCGTTGCTTCTTGTTTTTATATATGTTGAGGATTTCTAGTTGGCCAATCAGCTTTCTAGTCTCCACCGCGCCCCTTTCTATAAGCCAATGGGCATGCATTTTATCAAACAAAGGATCTGTTTTAGAACTAGGTTAGTGGTTTTAGGTGGCCGTTCTCCTTTTTTATTTATTTATTTTATACATATAAATATACATATGTGTACACAATAATGCACATATATATACATATATATATACATATACGTGTGTGATCGTTTATGCATATTCATGTTTATTTTATTTATTTATTTGTTTGTTTTCTATTGTTATTGTTTGTTTTAAAGCTATTTTGTATCGCTATCCTAGAGTAAGTTTTATTTTGTGAACACAGTTGTTTGCTATTTCCCGTCTACAGTTTAATAGATTTTGAGGTTTTTGGAAGTACAGGATAGAAAATTTTTCATGGAGGCATAATTTACATGGGTCGTCTAAATGTCTGCATGTGGTAGCTTGTCTCATTATTTTCCATTCGACTACCGGCGAATGTCCGCTTTCTTTGACTTCCCAGTATTTATTCGCTAGTGTTGGTTTTTGGGCAAAGTGTGCCAAGTTTTGTTTTAACATTTGATTGTATGGGGCTGAATTCAATACAATCAAATGTTAAAAACAAAACTTGGCAAGAAATTTCTAGATCTTATTGAAAAAACACTTTCCCGCAACCATCCCCTTACACAAAATCTTCAATAAAAATACCTTGAAGTTATCTTACAGTTGTTGCGAAAATTTAGAGATGATCATTAAGGCACATAATAACAAAATACTAAATGAAAACAATGTAAACACCAACAAAATAAACAAAAAAATGTAGACACCATGACAGAAATAAAACGAACACTAGCAGAAATAATAATAATAATAATAATAATAATAATAATAATAATAATAATAATAATAGCAAACTTACCCCGGACAAAAATAAACGATACAATAAATAAAAATACTAATAACGAACAAGATAAATGCAATTGTAGACACCGCACAATTTGCCCAGTCCAAAATCAATGTCTAACAAAATGTGTAGTTTATCAAGCAACAATATTTGCGAAAGAAAACCCGAATAACAAGAAATATTACATAGGCATGACTTCCTTAGATTTCAAAACCCGATACTATGACCGCAAAAGCACATTAAAAAAATAAAAAACACCGTATAAAAACAACACTAGCGAATAAATACTGGGAACTCAAAGAAAGCGGACATTCGCCGGTAGTCGAATGGAAAATAATGAGACAAGCTACCACATGCAGACATTTAGACGCCCTATGTAAATTATGCCTCCATGAAAAATTTTCTATCCTGTACTTTAAAGAACCTCAAAGTCTATTAAACTGTAGGCGGGAAATAGCAAACAACTGTGTTCACAAAATAAAACTTACTCTAGGATAGCGATACAAAATAGCTTTAACACTAACAATAACAGTAGAAAACAAACAAATAAATAAATTAAATAAACATGAATATACATAAACGATCACACACGTATATGTATGTATATATGTATATATATGTTCATTATTGTGTACACATAGGTATATTTATATGTATAAAAAACTAAATAAATAAAAAAGGAGAACGGCCACCTAAAACCACTAACCTAGTTCTAAAACAGATCCTTTGTTTGATAAAATGCATGCCCATTGGCTAATAGAAAGGGGCGCGGTGGAGACTAGAAAGCTGGTTGGCCAACTAGAAATCCTCAACATATATAAAAACAAAAAGCAACGACAGAATACGCGCATAAGCCTAGCGAATCCTATAGTTGGATGAAACGCAGAATATTCAGTGTAGCTTAATCGCCATATATATTTTATAAATTACGTACAAGCTCTACCTACGTATTGATCACTTTTGAAGTAAATACTTAAAGTTTGCGCATAAATCGTATATTAAATTTATGTGAATAAATGAAGTAGTTGTATATATATATATATATATATATATATATATATATATATATATATATATATATATATGTATATATATACAGGATTGCAGCAAATTCATTTCCGAATATTGGCATTACTTGATATAGTACATATAATATATATATATATATATATATATATATATATATATATATATATATATATATATATATATATATATATATATATATGTACACAAACCATTGGTGGGCCGCGTAATTTGGCTTTTAAGCCCTTCCAAACTCTGGCATTTTTGGCACACATTTTACAGACATGTGCGCCACTAGCAACACGTTCTTGATGGTCACTACTATATATATTCAAATACCGCTTTAGTCCACGTCGTACCGCTGCTTACACAGGTTAGATCTGGCAACACAAGCCTGTTTTGCGGCGTACTGTGCCTATGAGTAGTCTGGTGGTTTATCAGCCCAGCTCTTCTCAGACATAATCCTCCGCACACATTGCACTCCGGACCAATTTTGATCTCCAGCCCATCCACTACATCTTGCACTTTCCCCTTTCCGGATATCACGTCTCAGTCGCTCATACTGTGTTCGATCAGAGTCAAACTTGCCCACACGTCCCCGCAAGGTCATTCTCCAATCTATACGATCCAAAGCAAGACTCTCCCATGTTCTCTCATCCATCTCACATTTTTTCAAGGAGGACCTCAACCAATCCTTGTATCTCATTTTAGGCTTTTGAGCCAGACGTCTTCCCTCGGCAAGCTCCGCCATAAAGAAGTTGTTTGGGAACTCGACTGTCAGACATCCCCACCACATGACCACTCTATCTCAGTCTATGTTTGATAATGAGAGTATCAATGTGCAAACATTAGGTCCGTTCTAGAACCTTAACATCACTGACGTACATTTGCCAGCCCACACCTAAGATTTGCCGTAGGCACATGCGGTGAAACCGCTTGAGACGTCTCAGATGCTTCCTGTATGTTGTCCAAGTTTCACAGGCATAGAGAAGAGCTGAGAGAAAGCATACTTGCATAAACCTAAATCTTTGTTGCAGCGAGATCCCGTGACAACTCCACAGACGCTTGTACAACTTTCCAAAGGCATCACTTCCCTACTGGTCCGTAATGAGACCTCATACTCTGGGCACCGGACATAATTAATGGGCTACCCAAGTATACCCACTTAGCGAAAACCGCTATCATTGACCCATACATATAATCTGATGGGTCATACTATGACATGCCTGGCGCAGCCTAATACATTTTTTTCAGATTGATAGTCAGGCACAATGCGCTGCGGGTAGCCGCAAAGACATCCACAAAATATTGCATATCAGCCCCCGTATGAGCCACTAGCTCACAATCATCCGCATAGAACAAGTCACGGATTGTGTTGGTGAGTACCTGTGTATTTGCATAGAAGCGCCTAATGTTGAACAACCTCACAGTAGTTCGGTAGCGAGTATATACACCATCAGAGCAACCCCCAAATCTCATCTGAAAGACCATGGTGAAATATAACGCAAAGAGTGTGGGTGCTGGAATGTATCCCTGCTTAACACCATTTTCTCCCGAAATAGGATCAGCCAGTTTTCCCCCAACGTTGATTACAACCTTCATATCATCCTGGAAGAGCTTTAAGATGGTTACAAACTTTCCGGACCAGCCAAGTTCTTCAGAATCTCCCACAAAGCATCCCTATTGACTGCATCAAAGGGCTTTGTTAACTCGATGAACACCTGATACAGACCCATTCGCTGTTATATACATTTCTCCTGTAGTTGCCTGGCTGTAAAAATAATACCCACTGTCCCTCGACTACTTCTGAAACCACACTGCGACTCAGGAAAAAGATCGTCAGCAATGTACTCCAGCATTCTGTCTAGCATGATCCTACAGAGCACCTTACCGATTACTGACAGCAAAGAGAGATCCTGATAGTTTCCACATTCATCTCCGGCACCCTTTACCTTATATAGCACCACCATCAATGCATCTCGCCAATTATGTGGAACACACTCAGCCCGCCAAGCAGTCATCAACAAGTCCGCCAAGCGTTGCATAATCTTGGGCCTAGAACATTTACAGGCAATCGATTCATGTCTGTAGATTTTCCATTTTCAGCTTATAGACAGCTACTTCAACCTCCTGGAGAGAGGGTACCTTTCCCAAGATACCCTTGGCCGGATTGTTAAGAATCGATTTAACAACTCCCGATCAACATAAGAAGGCCTGTTCAGGTCATCGAAATGTTCGCTCCATCTATGCAGAATGTTGGTAGGCTCTCGAAGAAGATTCCCACCATCCGTCGAGCACAAAGGAGTGATATGTGATCCGGATGGTCCGTAAACCGCACGTAGTAAGCTGTATAAGACGTTGGTGTTGTTTAAATCTGAGACAAGCTGCATTTCCTCAGCTTTCTGCTTCCACCATTCATCTTGCATGTTTCGCAATTCCTCTGCAACTCACGCTTGATTGCTGTACTATCGTCCCGAAATCGATATTGCTCACCATTCGTCAAACCACCACCGAGATAAACATGCAATTGACCTTTGAATCAAGCAGGGCCTGGATTTCAGTATCATTCACCTTGAACCACTCCTGATGTTAACGCTCATTATAACCTTACACTTTTTCACATACCTCATACTGATGAACTTAAAAGCAGGTCAAATGTTTACACTATCAATCTCTTTAACATCCCTAACTAATTTCTCCCACAAAATATAGCCCTTGGACGGTCACCATTAAGTAACTTTGGGATAATCACACCAGGCCCCTAATCGTTGGCTTCACAACACATTTAAACTTTGCACGGACCAACAGATGGTCGATCCAGCACTCTTCACCACGTATGGCACGAACACTGCAGCTTCCCTCATCTCACGTTTTCTGACTAACACATAGGCTATCAAGTGCCATTGTTTGGAGCCCGGATGCATCCAGGTCGTCTTATATCTGTCCTTCTGCTGAAGCTCGGTGTTGCCGATTTAAAAACTAATCTCTGAACGAAACTGTAACAACATCAGACCATTGCTATTACACTTACCCACTCCGTGTTTACCCAGTACATCCCAGGTTTCAAAATCTCTTCCCACCCTAGTATTAAAATCTCCAAGAATGAAGATCTTGTCGGCAGAATGAATGCGTCTAACTCTGCTACACAATGAAAGGTAGAAAGACACATTTTCATCTTTCCTTGCATCCATAGTGAGTGCATAGATACTCAAAGGGTTGTGGAACGACCATTTACCAGAGGTAACAAGTTCTTCCAGGCTAGAAAGAATTGATGCCTTTATAGCAAAAACCACGACTGATCCCCCTTACATCCATCTGTTCTACCACTCCAATAAATGGTGTAGGCCCCGGGCAATTAAGAAAACTACCCTCATCAGCTAGGCTAGTTTCAGATAGTGCAACTATGCCCATGCCTTAACGTTTAAGTTCCTTAGATACAAGAGCAGATCTACGCTCTGGACGCGATATTACTGACGGTAAATCAAGCAGCGTCCACACATTCCAACAGCCGATGGATATTTATCGCAGTAGCATGATGCCGAACGGGTTCATGCTGTGGAGACCTGGAACACCTGCCAGGCCAGGCCCTGGAAGTTTCAGTTCCCTCATTGCCATCAACGTTCATAACTATTGAATGTTTTGCCATTTTAAGTTACAACAAGCCTTTTTGCTATCGAGATACACACTGATGGTAATAAGTGTATCTAATTTATATCAAGCAATGCCTGTGCTTGAGACTTTTTATAGTGACGAATGCCTTTGTTCCGAGACAATCCCACTCTCTAAACAACTGCCAATTGAACCAAAAAGAAGGACAAGTAAACATCATTGAAAGCAGCAGTCGTAGCAGTCGCAGCAGGTGTAATATCAGAGTTTTCCTTCTAGAGAGGTTGCCTTCATCACGGCTTACGGGGTCTCTCTCCACCCACCATGTCATTTGATCAATGACTGGGACAGGTTGCTGGGCACCATAGCATACTCCACAGGACGATTAGTCATGCATGCCGCACCTGACAGGGCCTAAGCTCCTCTGGAGGTTTCTGTCAGGGATGCCCCACCCTTACTCTTGGATTAAAAGAACCTTGGCCAACAAGGCAGTGAAGGTCTGGTTACACGGCGCAGGACACTCACCGTTCATCAGACCTCCATCTGCATGGCAGTGGCCACAACGTGCACGTGGGATTGATTTGCCAGGGAGAACCGCAGTAAGACACACACACACATACATACACACACACACATACACACACACACACACACACATATATATATATATATATATATATATATATATATATATATATATGCACCGAATCATTGATATACTGTCAGATTACAAATTTGATCTTCCTGTGAACTTGAAGTCCACATAAATATTAGTGTCAGTATTTGGAGTCAATTCCAACCGGATAAATAAACTGAGTATACGAGATAGACCAACACTATAAATGAACATGCATAATTTAATTCTGTATATTAAAACAAATACGGTTACTTTATTATTAGACAAACTCATTTAAACAATTGCCCTTAATTCATCCATTTTTCAAAAATATCTCATTTTTCAGAATAGCTAGTGTAATATTTGATGCCCATTTTTCTCTCTCGAAGTAGGTCATTATTCTATTATAATTTTAATAGTTTTGATAATTAATTATATAAGTTGCCTATAGGAGAAGTGATTTCCAACACCCTGGAAAAACTTATCAGTATGCCCTGTATTTAAAATTCAGGTGAAAAGTCATCTCCCTCCCGGTAGAGACCAATAAGTCTCCTCTGTGTCATGAGTAAGTTGTTGGAATCCATATTAAATAAAGAATAGTCAACCACCTCAACAGAAACAACCTTCTTAGAGACATGCAATATGGTTTCCGCTCTGCAAGATCCACATCAGATGTGCTAACGGTTATATCTCATAGGATTAGTGACTCTCTAGACAAAGGTTTCCTTTCCAGGGAAATTGCTTTTGACATATCGAAGGCCTTCGATAAGGTATGCCATAAGGGCCTACTTCACACGATTTCTAGCTACGGAATAACTGGAAATGTTTTCTCAATCATTAAATCATTTCTCTCTGAGAGGCTCATAAGAGTAGTGGTTGATGGGCAGAATCAGAGGCCCATAGTATTAATGCTGGAGACCCTCAGGGGTAAATCCTAGGGCCAAATCTCTTCCTGATCTACATCAATGATCTCCAAAAACACATACTTAAATCATTCGTTGACATCTATGCTGATGACACGACCATCAATGGCAACACATTAAAGGCTGTAATTGACAAAGTTCTCTCTAATTCTCTCTCCTCTGATCTTCACCTAAAGGTACAATGGGGGAAGAGGTGACTGGTCACTTTTAATTCATCCAAAACCAAGCTTCTATCTTTATATCATCAACGCTCTGATCTCCATCTGGCATCAGTTGAAATGGATGGCTCTCGTCTTGGGGAGACTCCATGTTTTGACACACTTCTGGGTTTGATCTTTACTCCTGATCTGAAATGGAACACGTACATCAAATATGTTGCCAGGGACGCTTGGAAAATGGTGGGATCCTTCTACCGCTCTAGAAGATATCTCACTACTGATGCAATTCTCTATCTGTATAAAAGCCAAGTACGTCCAAACATGGTATACTGCTGCAACATCTGGGTAGAAGCTGCTTAAAACAGCCTATCCTGCCTTGACAGAGTACAGAATAGACTTTGTGGTTTAGTGGGGGATGCCCTTTTCTCTTCCCTGCAGCCTCTCTCCCACAGAAGAGACGTTGCGAGCCTGTCTTTGTTTTATTGTTATTTCCATGGCAAGTGCTCGTATGAGCTCCAATATCTCGCCCCCCCCTCGCAAATCTTTCAAGAGAAACACCCGTCTGGCTGAAACTACTGTCAATAATTTTCCCCACTCTTTATATGTGCCTAAATCCCAACGTAGATTCCGTGAACAGAGCTTCTTTCTCAGAAGTGCACGATTGTGGAACACTCTTCCGTTCGCCTGATTCCCACCTGATTACAACTTGGATGTCTTCAAATCCAACATAAACAAATTCCTGACAAACCGCCCCCTTAAGTAAGATACTCTATCAAATATCCAGTACTAATGATTACTACAATACTATCTCATTGATTACTGTACACGCAATAACACTTATCTCTGAGTGGCCTCCGGGCCTTGATAAGTGGTGACCCCTATGTATTTGTTTTAATCTCGAAAAAGAACTTTCTTAATTTTTAAGTAAAAAAAACCTTCATTATTATCAATAATTTACACAGGTCTTAAAACGGTGATTCTTTTATTTCGATGTACGGATTTTACCTAAGTTCAATAAATATCAATAATATTCACTGTAACTCTGGCAGTTGTCATGGTAACACGCACAATACTAGTAATGGCTGACATAATGTGTGCATAGGACTTCACCCATTTATCGATTTACACTATTCCCTGCTTCAAGTTGAAGACTAAAAAGGGCCACGTTATAGATTTCTATCAGGTGTGATAACATTCCCTTTCTGATTTCTTCGAACATTCTCTCACATTGCAATTTTCTTTACGTTCCTTCCGCTTTAAGTACCATCTTTTCATGGAAATTCCTAAAGGTTTTCTAGGTTTTTTCGATCCGTTTTACAACTGTATTCCATACTGTATTCTTTATAGATGATTTTTTCAAGTCGATCATATATAAAACATTGCCCTAATTGTCCATATGTATCTATCTATTCTGTTTGTATCCTGTTTGTATTTTCTTTCATAAATTCTTATATTTTTATTTCTATCTCACATTATACTACTCTCTCCATCTTATTTATTCTCATTTTATGGTTTTGCTCTAATTTTAACGTTTTTGTATGTTTAGACTTTTAGAGTTTAGTTGATTTTGTCTTTCATTTGCGTATGATATTTATATATACTTATCTCTTCTGGCCTAATCTGATATGTAGTTTCCTCACTTACTTGTAGTCTCTATTTCAGCCATGAGGTACCTCGTGTTTATTTCAATAAAATCTTAGTTTTCGTATAATCAACGAAAAAAATATTGAAAATACATTTGAAACATACAAGTTGGAAGTTATCTCCGTACACGTCATTATTATAAAAACTACTTCGTCTTTATTTTCCCAGTTTATTATTGTCCCTATGGTCATTTATTGACGTTCACATGCAGGAGAAATTTGAGAAAACTCTGAATGTTGCCTTACGTTATTTACCTATATACTATTTTCTTTATTGTATTTTTTTATATTTACTTTCGGTGACTTTTCTCCCGATTATCTTTTTATTTTGTATATCCATTGTTTGTAATTTCCGCACTTGTAACGATACGCATTTTGTCTTACGTACCGTTTCCAAATTTTATCTCTACATTGTGTATTCGGTTAAATTGTTAATGCTTAATTGGGGTTTCACGCTGAACAGATAGGCCACACAATTATACTGTTTCTTAACACTCAGTACATTATATGGAATATATAATAGTAACCGTAGTTGAAACATGCGTCAAATCAGCTAAGAATGTAGCTGTCATAATTTTAGCAATTACCCATAATAATACCAACCTAAAAAAAAGCTGAATCAGGAAGAAAGAAAATAATGAAATACTAGTATTAAGCACATACTGAGAAAAAAAACCTAGACTTAATATGAAGGTTATAATCTAAGTAATAATGACAGCTCTCTCTCCATCATAAAACAGTTTTACCATGACGTTCAACATATATATATATATATATATATATATATATATATATATATATATATATATTTATAACTACTTCATTTACTCACATAAATTTAATCTACGAAAGTGTAGATTTATGCGTAAACTTTAAGCATTTACTTCAAAAGTGCTCAATAATAAAAGTGCCTAATCGCCATATATATTTTATAAATTACTAACTGGCTTAATCGCCATATATATTTTATAAATTAATAACAAGCTAGCTTAATCGCCATGTATATTTTATAAATTACTATATATATATATATATATATTTATATTTATATATAAGTATATATATATATATATATATATATATATATATAAACCTTTTTATGTTAAAGGGTATTTAGAGGCTTCAAATGGACACTCGGCTATCCCTATCTCCAGCAAATATACAATCAGAAAATAAAAACGGGTTTAATACGTGCGATGGGACACAACTTGTATTTCATTAAATACACGGATCCTTCTAAAATTAGTGTCACCGATTTTTATACTTCTTCATCAGAAAAAAAGAGAGTTCAAATTGCATTGTTGTAATGAATAGACTCATGTTCGCATGGCATGAGATTTTCATTATTCTCTTGCAGATATTTCCGATGTGAAATTGTACATCATGAGACAAAAGCAAGAATATGTCAGCGATGTTTGGCGAAAGTTCATGTAAGTAATGGTTATGCGAGGAAACATTCCTGTAGTAAAAATGCCACTCTTTTTCACTGTTTCATTAAGACTTTGAGTTTACAAACAAGTAGACTTTACCGATTCCTGTATTAATTACTAAATGTATTTGTTACGGAATTTGATATATATAAATCTGTCAAATAATATGCTAATCTACACAATACTCTCTTTATGTTCGTCTATAGTGTTTGCATATATGAGCTATTTTTAGATCAAAAGTGTAATTCTCATTCTCTTGCAGAGTGGTTTACTACTTGCTACCGTGTAAATATTAGTTGATTAGAGTGCATATTTTAGAAAGATACTCACACTATTTCAACCATCATTTTTTTTAAAGTACCATAGATGTTACTCAACACTAGGGGATATCTCATATCTTACAAAACCATTCATCGTAATTATTAAAGAAAATTTGCTACACATGCGTTGTTGAATCGACTACTAGTTATTCCCACTTATTTATGGTTCATATTTTGTAACACATCTATAAGGTCCTACATTATATGAAAAACACCTAATATCTTTAATCGCAATAATGTTTCCTTACTTTTTGATTTTACAAGTACTTTGATAAAATGTGCTTAGAAGGGCCTATTGCAGCTGTTTCCATCAAATGAACGGACAAGCAGTAAAATCACACCAAAAATGTATGAGATATTTTAGGTCCTGCACTATCGGTTAATCCCAACCCCTGTCTCCTCTCCGCAATGTTGCAATCCTCTGCCTCTGTAACACTTACTTTAATGGAATGTTATCCCTTGAAGTACTAAATTCCCGACGAAATCACCAAACAACAAATTCCTATTATTTTATAGCTGAGGCTCCTTAATTGCGAAAGGTGTTCTATACACTTCAGTATTCTTCTCGTTATCTACTAGACTTTGAATTGCCCGCATTTTGTATTTTCCCTTACTTAACTAACCTGTATGTTATCATAATATTATGATTACAAACATATCACCGCTTTATTTTCGAAGACACAGCTGTTATTAATGATTCTAAATAGATCTTTACATTATAAATAATAACGCTTTTTTTTTGTTTTTGGTAATAAATATAAGTTTGAAAATATAAGAAAAATACGTAAATCATAGATTGTACGCTTTACATTATACAATCTCGTTTTGCTTAATAAACAAACTTATCCAATTGGATATATATATGCTCTGTATTTCTCGTTGTTCATAATTAATATATCAACGTACGCAGTACATTTTGTGAATTAATTGACTGTCGTTCGGTAGGACATTTGAATAACTCGTCAGTCTGTATTAGTAATCTTCTTAATTTATTTGACATCTTTCAAGTTCATTCGCTAATAAAACCAATCAGATCTCTAGCTACTCGTATTATTTATTGGGTTACTGGATAAACCGTCTCTTTTTCAATATCTTGTTATTTTATATAATCGTATCTATACATTTACAGCCGCGCTAATTCGACGATTTTTTCTGTGCCGAATCTTTTTTGTGCCTTTTTCAATACTTTGTGTCGAAACTAGCTTTAAGCGCCGTCTTTAAACGCGTTGAGATTTCAAAAGAAGAGTTATATGGCGACGGATACAAAGGTAATTCAAACAATAACCCCCACGGCCGAATATCTTTCTCAACTCTCTCAACAAACAGGAATAGTGAGATACTAAAGTAAGAAACTAAAAACAGACAAAGATCCATCCAACTAATCGATACATTCTATTGATTTCCATGAAAATATCTTCCTATACGAGACATTTAATTCTATATGTAAGAGGCATCAGAAACGTAACAAGGTAAGCATCAATTTGTAAGGCGATTTCAGTTGTTAGATTATATCGAGAATATTTTACTATGCAAACGAGTGTAAATATAAAGAACAACTATTGAAATAATTAATAAATATAAAAACAATGGAATTAACCAACATCTTTATTAATATTCAACAAATAAAGAAATTGCTATCTTCTCCCTTCCCTCTTCACGGGCTTGGCAAGATGTGTGGGGATCTAGAATCTTTTGTTTCCGAGTATAATCTTAGTTATTTTCATTTTGGAAAAGGAGATATGTATTTTCGAAATTACCGTGGAAGTTATTCCATGCCTTTTATATTTAACAATTATACAAAATTTACTGAATAAATAAAAATAATCAAATTGAAATGTCATTTTCATTTCCAGTATTTGTCCATCATTCCAGCACTCGGTTTTACTCTAAAACTAATAAAAATAACTCACAAAAACAAACGCTCTTCTCCAAACACACCAAAGACGCCATCCCTATAAAGGAGTCAATTATCAGTATCTTTATCCCTCATGACACTAGACATTGCTGTTTGCAATGGTATCTAACAAATCTTTTCATGTATTGACCGTCATTCATTCAGTGATACATTTCTTTATTTACAATGATTTTGTATTGCACTAATTTAATAGCGGACAGTATCATTGCTCCAAGCGATCGACCTCGGAATTCTGAGGTGGCGGCAAGATTATACGTAAATAACATGTGTTTATTATGCCATAACAGCACCTATCTCCATTATCTCGTTCATGAGTAAATTAGACTTTTTTCTTTTACTTAAAATCCGATGTTTGGAATTCTATTAAAGATTTAATATATATGTTTGGCAAGTTCGTCCGCGAATTTACTGGCAATAATTAGATCTAATAGTTACATGTGTACTAGAATCCGCTTAGGATTTTATCCATAACATGCTGAAAAATCTGAAACTTGAAGAGTCCCCTGTGTGCATTGATGCAGAGAAGTAAATCATTACTCTTATACAAAGACCTGCAGATATGAATCATTTAAATCCAGCATATTGCAGCACCGTTTGGGATTTTAGAATAGCCCTTCTGGTGTGGGGAATTCATAGTGGTAATCTTTCGAGCTGCATTCAAACCCGTGGACAAATCTGCAAAGACACAAATTCCGTTGGTCTTTATCGTAATAGATACGCTAAGGTCATCCTGTTCACTGGTTCTTACTGTCGATACTATTACGATCCAGTACCTTATTAATTTTCTCAACCGCCACGAAATGTGATGTTTCTTTTTTTTCTTGCAAACGGGTAGAGCGTTCCACTTCAGTTCAGATCTGGCTCACACCTTGGTAAATTTTCTAATCTTGATGAAAGGACATCCAGAAAAAAATCAATTTCTCGCTCTTTTAATTACTGTGGCCCAGTAGAGTGTTCTACATTATGACACAAATAGTTTATAGACTAATCCCAGAGTAAAAATTTCTCAACCCACACTGTTTTCAACAGGTTTCAGATGCCTTGTGCAAAAAGCTTTATACTTTAGTGGTATTATTCAATATCACAGGAGGTATAAGTTTTCCCCTCAATTTTATCTCATTGTCTGTCCCTTCACGAGCTGATTTGTTAGTTATCCTCATTGAGAGGCCCCTCTACCTTTTCCATGTGGATGTTTGACAGGTATTTTCTTGTTTCTTTGAGGGGGTTAACAGTTACATATTTTCAAAGGTGGCTTTCCGATACTATATCTGATCTTGTTTTTCGGACCCTGTTACTTCTACTGTTCTTTCTACAATGTGTCGATTCGTAGTCTTCCCTGCCACACTCAGAGCATGTTTATTTTGTAAAAACAGTCTATAGACAAATATTGTCCGCTGCGACGACTGCACAGACTCGTAGGTGATTTTGGTTTGGAGATTGGCTAATTATGCTTGGCTTGTACATGAGGTGTCTTTTTGTGTCCCTATTTTTCTCGAGGTTGTACCTTTGGATAATTACAAGGTATTTGTGCGTATTACACGGAAGAATACCCAGTGTTTATTAAGTCGTATTTTACGCTGACTACGGGAGAGAACTCACAATGTTATCTCTACGTTTTAGTCGAAACAGGATCCTGTCCAAAAATCAAAGACTTGAAATAATCCGCGGGTAGTTTAGCAAGACAAAGGTCGTGGCAGTGATTTTTTACACTGGACGCAAAGGCAGGATATTCTTAGTTCTCTCGTTTCACCAGTTTGAAACACATTATTTTTGTGATATTATGGGCCCTAAATTTCAGATAAAATTTGACCAGGTCGTTCGTCTTCTCCGTTAGAAAATAATCAACGAAATTACTGTGTTCTGTGGCCCTTGTTTTCTTAAGATTAAGCGAACTTTTTAGCAATGCTGGACTGTTGACAATCAACAGTGAATAATCTCTCTATCGCCTGTAATCAGAGTTTTGTTTCTGTCTGTTTTGATTTACTCAAAACCGCATACACCTCGTCTTCTCATGTATCGTTCTCTTCTTCCTCTTCTACTTCTTGCTCTTTTTCTTCTTTTTTCTTCTCAGTCGTCAGAAGCGTCGTCTTTGTCTTGACTACGTTTTTCCTTCTCCCTTCTTGCTCACAGTGACCCGTTTTTATGCTAAGCTGAACTCTCGTGTGTGCTAGAGAACACGAGATTTTGCGTGATTACTTGGCAATATTAACCGGCCGCCGCAATCTTGCCATTTTTCTTTGGACGTGCCCGCTTTGCAGAGTGCACACCTCGAGCGTTTGTCAGGTAAGCCCGTCTGTTCGCAATTTATTACACATCGCCTATTTAAAAAGCGTCAAACATCTTATATTTCTCCGGTAGATATGGAAACATTTTAATTGTATTCCTCATAGTGTTTCAGGTAAAAGCCGCGCTGTTGTCAGCGTGTTCTCTTCTGTCCAAAAATGTTAAAAAAAGTTGTTGCCCCTTCTGTTAAAGTAAAACTTTCTTCTGTTTTTTTTTGCCGCTGTTGCTTTTTGTCCTCCTACCCCGACAGTTGCTTTTGCCGCATTACTTTTTTCTTTTCATGGAATTGCTAAATCCTCAGCAACTGTTTGGTAATTGCCCTAGAGTCCTCAATATAAGATATCTACTTAAACTAAACAACAAAAAATTACTTGAAGCATGGAATTAATCTCGGAGGGAACAAATACTACCTATGCTTTTCTGTGTGCGTGCTGTAATTTCTGGTATATATTACTAAAATGTGTTCAGGTCGAAAACATTGAACGCCGAAATACCAATTGGGAGAAAACTTATAGGGAAAAAAATACGGTGTCTTTGCCTTTTAACAACAAAAAAAAGTTATTCATGAAATAAAATGTCCACTTCCAACGACACTACCGAAAAGTAGGCAAAAACCAAGGAGAAAATAAATTTTGAACAAATAAAAATGTTATAGATCAGAGTTCCGGTTTTACATGAAAAAAAATCACTGAACAATCAATGCGACACACGTACGGAATTAAGTCCCGTTTAAAATAGGCAGTTCCTTTGTTCTTCAAAGGAGACTTTTTTGTCGGTTTTTTTTTTTTTTTGCAAAAATTAAAACATTTAAACTCCCCACCTTTTCGTCGTATATATATATATATATATATATATATATATATATATATATATATATATATATATATATATATATATATATATAATAACTACAATAATTTAATACCCACAGGCACTAGTGTCTCATCCTTTCCCGAAATTGTCAGTGCAGGGTGTCACGATGAACAACTGTCGACAGATTAGAACTCGGCAGCACAAGCAATCTCTGGCTTCATTAGCAAACACCATATTCATTCAGTTACCATTAAACGGGTGGAATAACGTGGACTTTTAACATTTTTATTTTAAAAAGTTTTTTGTACTTCAGTCAGAGTGTTATACGATGATCTATGCATAAGAGCTAAATTGGCCGACTTACTTAAATTGAAAGTGCTCAACGAAAAGAAACAGTTTACTTTAACGGTCTGACATAATTATTTACTAAAATAATTAAATACTTACAAACACTAGTGTGTTATCCTTTTGGGGAATTTTCAGTGCAGGGTGTCACGATTTATACCTGTCGATAGATTCAAACACGGCAAGACAAGCCATCTCTGGCTTGATTAGCAAAGATCGTATCTATTCGGCTAACATTAACCTCGTGAAATAATGTTGAATTTAAACATTTTTTTAAAAATGTTTTTTACTTTAGTCACAGGTATCTAATTGATATACGATGATCTGTGCATATATATATATATATATATATATAAATATATATATAAATATATATATATATATATATATATATATCACATTTTACTTCACCCTATTCCTTCGACTTCAGTTTTTCTTATCAAGTAAGATCATAGACTTACTTACAGTTTCATCAAATACTTTTACAAGCAAAATCCGATCCCGCATTTTGCTAATTCCTACCCTCTAATACGGAGGAAAGTATTTCTTCGAAATTCCGCGGATTAAGGACTGCCCAATTATATAGAGTCTCCTTTTCAAATTAAATATGGTTTCCCTATTTTTCAAAGTGTTTTAAACATATTTTATTAACTATTTGCTCTTATATATACACATATATATATATATACATATATGTATATATATATATATATATCATAATTATCATATAACTTCCGTTTGCACTTTGAATTCCTAAAACTATATTCTAATAAGAAAATATTATCTTATTTGTATCAGCCATTTTGTTAATGGGGTTTGCGCTGGAAAAGGAGCAATTCTTTGAGACACTGTGCAATTAGAAAATAGTTTATATTTTGTGTACATTGTTTCGAAATTTACATGTAAATTCATATTGTACAATGTTTCCTGCCGTTCATATATACATAGACACACACAAACACACACACATACACACACGAACATATATATATATATATATATATGAAATTAACTCACATTTCGTTGCCTATAATTTTTAATTTAAATGCGTCATTGGGGGGTGGGAAATGTAGCTTCTTGGCAAAAAAATACGCGTAAACAGAAAATTTCTTACTAAAGAAAGTCAGGTAGTTAAGTATAAATCGATAGTCGTATTACCATTAGCGTAAATGTGCACCAAAGCGGTAGCAGTTGTGCATGGTTTAGTTCAATGTAATATCACAATTTAATAGAAAAGCCGTTTTACGTAACACAGCATCTGCACCCAACAATCCGCGTTCGTAACCATTGATCCATCAGCAGTATATAGTCATGTTTTTTGTAGATGAAGGAACATTCTGTTTAATATATTCTAAGTTCTCGACGGAATAAATCATTCGGAATTCGTCAGATTTATTGAGCAATCGATGCACTTAATTACAGCATATCGTAACCTTAACATTTGGAGGCAAGGAGGATATCTCAAACTGAACTATCGAAAAAATCACATCCTTAGCAATTATCTCTACAGCGTTGAACATATCACATGGCATCTGTTATAAACATATGTTTGAACGTGACACTGTCACATGCAACCATCTTTATGTGTGGTGAATATTCTGGTATTTTTGCTAGTTTTGATGCAACAAACAACGAATATTAAAAAAAGGGAAACCTGAAAATAGTAAACCAAAAAATATGTTCGTATGCATGTGTAAACTTCTCACTGTTTATAGTCGTGTTATAAAATTCCTTGAGGAAATTACACACACACACACCCACACACACACACATATATATATATATGTTCATATATATACTATATATACATATACACCCCCATATATATATATATATATATATATATATATATGTATATATATATATATATATGTGCAGTGGGTAGAAGGCAAGGCAAAGTAGAGGAAGAAATAGAAACCTAATATCATGAATCTCTATTTGTTTGAAAAAAAGTGTTTATTTGATCTCCAGGGTAATACGATAAACTAAAAGAAAATTATTAAATATTTACGTGCGAAAGCAGAAGATTGTCAGTATAGCCTATTTGCCATAATTCTGTTTGAACGGTTCAATCTGTTTACTTTTCGCATTTGGTGCTAGCTCAGTAAAATTATTTGCAGAAAATATTAATATATGCTGATGCATATACATCTTTATCTATATCAATATCTATCTATATACATATATAAAAAAATTATATATATTATATAAATATATATAAATAAATATATATATATATATATATATAATAAATGAAAAACACATTATCAATAATTATACATCTCATGTATTCTTTTAGAAAAATAAGTTGTGTCAGTATTTATTTATGTTCAGATTACTATACATATTTCCACTTTAATTATTGGTCAACCACGTTTCGTCAAATTAATAATCTGGCGGAATTAAACTGAGTAACCGCAACGGAATGTAGAATCCCGTAACTGTATCCCCAGTAATTACTTTACTCAATGGATGGTGTTTCGCAAATGACACTCTGAGTCTGTTTTGGGAATGACTGAAACTGCTATCTTCAGTCAATACTACACTAGAACCGTGGAGATTTAAAGGATCTATATACTCCGACCCGGGCCACAAAGAGGGATCATGTTTTTTTCTCATAAATCCAAGTTTGTCGGTCTTATCTGGGCTTCCATTATCAAGAGGGAGTTACAGACTGTTGAACCTAGTGAAATGGAAAGCAGGCATTACTGAGGACAGGGTTATTAATCTTTTATCTAATCGCGGTTGAAGAACGAAAGGATGAATTAGATTATACTTTGTGAAAAACAACAACTATATAGCTGAGAATAACAGTCCGCAAATATATATATATATATATATATATATATATATATATATATATATATATATATATATATACATATAGGCCTGCATGTATGCGTAAATATATTTTTCTATTATCATCCGTCAAAAAAAATAATAAAATAAACGGAAAAATTAATAATCTTTATATAACTCCTAACTTCTTATTTGTGTATTTATTCATCTCTCTTTTTTAATTAAGTAAACTATTTCCTTTTTGCTTATTCTTTTTAATTTAATTTAATATTTATCATATGTATTATTGACCTTCATCTAAAATGCCGTATCGAATTCGCTCCCCCATCTCTTTTTACACCCTAGTTTTCTTTTCAGTATTTTCGTTTCACTTAACCCCCCTCTTACCTTTGTTTTACTCTCCTTTTTAGTACTTCTCTCTTCTTCCTCTAATTTTCTTTGTCTTGGTTCCGTTGTACCTCGGTGGTCTGTCAATTTTTTTTAATAAATTATGTTCGATATTTAATTTTTTTTCAAGTATTACAGTTTTAGTTATATATATTTTTTTAATTTTGTATTTTTTATTTGTTCTTTGCCTTTGTAAACTTCTAAAGGTTTGACAAATTTTCGGATTATTAACTCGATTCAGATATTTGAAACACGTGTAACTAAGCAGATAAAAACGCTAATAATATATATATATATATATATATATATATACATTTATTTATTTCTCTACAGTTGTTCTGGAGCACTTTTTCCAAGTGTTTATAACTTCTTACGTTATTATATATATATATATATATATATATATATATATATATAAGTATGCATGTATACATGCATTGTTTATCACAGATATATTCACTTTACAACTGTATTACATTGTAATTTAATGTTAAAACATTGCATTTTGAAATTATTTTGAAATCTCTTGAAATTCATCATTATGGCTAGTTATGTTTAATGTATTGTTAAAGGACAGTAATGATCGTACTGTATAAAATTGAATCGAACAAATTGGTATTGTATGATATCAAAATAAATCAATTCCATAATATACATAACTATTATACAATACATAATTAGGAATATTGCATATTGAAATAGTGCATGTTTCTGAATTAGCCGTAATGTGTATTCGGTGTTTTAGTAAATGAAAGTAATATTATTTAACATATGCATAGATGCATACTTATTGCCATTATATGATCCATTTAAATCATATTGTTTTCTGCTACTTAACTCTAAAATACAAAAATATCCAAGATATCAGAGAAACTGTAAGTAAAAGATGAGCGAATTAGATAGTTTTATTTTCCTAAACTCACAGGGATTTTACATATACATAGCAGAGGTAATAGCAAATAAAAATAAGCAAAGTAAAAATCTATGAGCATTTTATAATTATTTCAAAACCAAGACGGAATACATCGATCAAAACCAGAATATGATATAGAAATGATATTTACTCTGTAAGCCCGTACACGTAAACTATAAATAAGAGAATGCAACGAAAACATGTATGCACATATGTAGCTTATAATGTTTTAATAAGTGAACATGTTGCATAAAGAAACAAGTTTTGTTCATTCATCGATCACTCTATAATAAACACAAGATTTTTTAAATTTATTTATATCTAAAAAATATTCTAACTATTATATATAAATATATATACACACAAAAAATAAAATATCTTTATTTGTTTATATCAAATTGCCAGAGCTTGCATTGTGTAGAAATCTAATTGATTCAGCTGTCATTGTATCAACATTTAATCGACTATTCAAGCAGTTAGTGTCAACTCTTGACAGATAAGACCTTATATTTTTCCCTTCAAATTGATTGACACAAAATGTCAAAATGGGAAGAAATCTTTTAAGTTATTTAATCATTTATAAGCACCGACTGTTGGTAATGTTTTTTTTATCATATTCATTTTTTTGCCATCTTTTCAATAAATGCGTTCTTTTTGGCAAGGTCACAGTGATGACCTGCCAAAATACTTGTAGTTTCCAATTCTCCTGATTTCTGTGCTATTTGCGTCGATAAGTACAACACGTATATATATATATATATATATATATATATATATATATGTATATATATATGTATGTTTATATATGTGTGTGGAGGTGATGTACGTTTGCGCGTATGCATATATATATATATATATATATATATATATATATATATATATATATATATATATATATATATATATAGAGAGAGAGAGAGAGAGAGAGAGAGAGAGAGAGAGAGAGAGAGAGAGAGGAAGAAACGGGAGATAGATTGGGCGTCATTTACATTAAAGATATATAAGTTATATGGAAGCTTTTGATGGTGATGAAAGCGTGTTTTAGAAAGAAATAATGTCGGAGTGGTTTAATACGGATTTAGCGGAAAGTTGCTTTTATTTAATTGTAAAGTTGTTAACCGTACCCACCTTCGGTCTATCCTTTTTTTTATTACATTTTCACCTCAAACAAGGCACATTGCCACTTTGGTGTAGGGGGCTAATATCAGGGGAAACAACTACTGTGGTACTATGTAGGGATTTGGGCAGCAAGATGTTGGTTCACGTTGCACTTGAACTTCTGCGTGCCAGTACAGTTGGGGAACCAGTGACCTGGAATGAAATTCCAAAGTCTAGCGGTTGTGGGGAAGACTCTACCGGAGTAGAAAGATCTTTTACATCTAGGGATCTCTACAGTGTGGGGGTGGGATTTTGCAGCTTGTCGGGTCTGTGGAGGGTGTTCACGTCGTGGGGGCACAAGTGCTTGCAGTTCATAAGAGCATTCATCATTAAAATACTTGTAGAAAAGGCAGAGGGATGCAACGTTTCGTCGATGGGCCAGAGGCTGAAGCTTTGATGCCAGTTTAGGGCCTGTCAGATTTGCGACTCTCTTTTGAATTCTGTCAAGGAGCGAGAGACAAGTAGCAGATGCTCCAGTCCAAATATGACAGCAATAATCCATACATGGGCGAATGGTTGCCTTATAGAGGTACATGATACTTTCGGGTGTTAGTAGTTTTCTAGCATAGTGGAGAGAGAGAGAGCCCACCTTCCTTGCAGCGGCCCTGGCAGTGCCCTCGATGTAATTGTTCCAACTCATATTTCCTGTGAACGTTAGGCCAAGGAGCTTGAAAGACGTACTCTCAGATAAAGAGTCGTTGGCCATTGCTATAGGTGGTAGTGTAGGTTTCTTGTAATTATTGAATGAAACCAGTTTAGTCTTGGCGGCATTGAACGTGCCCATCCATTTTTGTCACCATTCCACTACTGATTGGAGGTAATCCTCTTGTGGTTCTGCCATTAGTTTAGATATATGTTCATTTGTTTTCCTGTCGTGCCTGCTATAGAGTGTGGTGTCATCAGCATTTATATCCATCTCAGAGGCAATTCACGAGTCACGAGTTCCTAGTTTTTGTGCTTCGATGCGTTTTTTAGTGGTTTCCGTAAATTCCCTCTTAGCTGTCGCTATTTCTTTCTTAACGTTACTTCTAGCCTGCATGTACTTCTGTCTATTTTAACTGGACTTATGTCGGGTAAACCTGCGGAATGCATGCTGCCTTTGAGCAATGACAGTTGCGCAAGTCGAAGTAAACCATTAGGGAGTGTGGGGCTTGCTATAGAATTTCCGGATAGGAACATGCGCTTCGATTGCTGTTTTGAACCATTCAGTGGTCTCGTTTGCACACTGTTCAGCAGGAAGAAAAAATATTTCCCCATGGGGCGTCTCTGATAAGATCTCTGATGGCTTCCCAGTCAGCCTTTTTATAATATCTCGTTGTTTTGAGCACTGGCTCTTCAGTTTTGGATCTAGAGTTTATGCCGATTTCAACAATTATCACTGCATGATCAGCGTTCCCAAGTGGGCTGTCGGCTTTCGTTATACAATCATCAGGAACTGTGGTAAAACACAGATCTAATAGTGATCCGTTTTGTTCTTCCTGGTCATCCTATCATAATGCGGGCATTAAATAAACAATTGTGTAATAACTTACGGTTTATTCAAATTAAAAATATTAAATATGTCACAAACAATATTAAGTTAAAGTTCTGTACAACACAATAAGTACACGCATCTGCAATAATAATAACACACAGTCAAACAGAACCAGTAACAAACACACACACATATAAGCATGAAACAATAGTGTCCATAGGTGAAATGAATTATTATGATTTGATTATAATTATCAAGGGCTCTAAAACTGCTTAAGGATAAACATTGTTAGCAGGTGTTTACTAGTTCTTACTTCCTTATATTTCCGTTGAAATTGTTAGGTGACCCTGAGGCTGGGAGTTAAATGGGGGAAAAGTGCCTTCGTAACTGAGGTCGAATCTTGTTACCAGCAGGTATCGTTGCATACACTGATGATTGCGTAACCATGAAACACTTTTGCTTCTAGGTAAAAATTAATAATTGTTATTTAATTATAATTATCAACCCCCTGTAAAAAATACTTAGTGATTAGCACTTTCAAAAGTCGGTGCGATTTTCACGACTTCCACTCGTGCAAACACTCTAGGTGACCGAAAGTACTAGTCCGAATTCGGCGTTTAATATTTCTTAAATTTCTTCGGTCACGTCGCAATTTTTGGGTCGCCCTCAAGTATAAGCTCGGCTAATAGAGCAAAAGATAACTTCATGGTTGGTTCGAATCTCATGAACCAAAGGAATTGTAAGCCTACATTTATGATTGCTTAAGCATGGAACACAAATTGTGAACGTCTTTTGAATACTTATTATTTATGAAACAACCTAAATTATAACAGTTTTGGTCGTAATAAATCATATTTGTATACATTACTTGACCTTCATTTGATACTACACACAACAGAACATAATCAACGCAGATTAATAAAGGTTTTAACGCTATTACACATCTCCTCTCCTTTGACGGTATTACACATATCCTCTCCGAGTTTTACTTGACTAAATGAAATGCTGAATTCCTAAGTAAACCAATAAAATCCAACAAGAAATAAAGATGTATAAAAAGCTTATTAAATTTTAATATAGAAAATGCTTTTTAGCAAATAGGATATCTAACATATATATTAAAATATAGTCTCCTGTGGTCAATTTCTCTCGACTCTATCATATTTTACAGGTAAAAACGCGCTTTCCCGGTCGTCTCTTATATTTTATTAATAAAAATGCAAAGCGATACGTGCTCATATTCGTAAATGTAAATATGTGAGTGTGTGTATAAGGATATATAAACATAAGCACATAGATGCAAACACGTAGACAAATAGTGACACACACACGCGCATATATATATATATATATATATATGTGTGTGTGTGTGTATACATGCACACACATATGCAAAATAATATATCGTTTTCTGCATCTACAAAACATTTTCCAATCTAAAACAATGTGTAATTGCCGCTAAATGTATCAGTTTTTGATAAAATTCTTTTTTAAATCAATATAAACTGGGCATATTCTTTTTTCAAAGTAATTTACATTTTAGAAACACTCACACCTATATCCACTTAACTATCTTTACATATATATATATATATATATATATATATATATATTAAAATATATGTATAGAGAGATATACCTATGCACAAATTGTACCTGTTTCACGTATACACATTGCAAATATATTGCTAAAAAAATACACTAAGCAAAATAACTGTTGTCTTATGTTTGGACGATGGAGAGCAATCGCTGATAGCGCGAGAGACATTTAATGACAGACGTAACGCGTTAAACGTAATGTACATATCATTATTTATCGAATGAAAAACCGAAACAACTGCAAACGCTCAGCTGAAAAATTAATGGTAGTCTGGTTATTTCTACAGATCTAAATAATAATCACAGAAAAAGATAAATGCATTAATCTTATTTAAATCAAAGAAACATCAACGGTACTTCCTTAACAAATAAAGTATTCACAAATAATATAAACTACAGAATGCTATTAAAACCGACGAAATCAAAGATATATTGAATCGCTGATTCAAAACAGCAACATTGAAACGAACAAGTTGGTCGATACAAATTTAAAAGAGTTTCAAAAAGCTGGCTTAATAGTCTTCGACACCCAAAGACAGCAGGTATCAAAAGTTGACTAATGTAATAAAAGGAATAAAATAAAAACTATTTGAAAAACATTGCAAGTGGTGATGTTTGTACCCAGGCAAATATCATGAAGTGCCAATATTTTATATTGGATAACATGAAAGACCAGGATATATATATATATATATATATATATATATATATATATATATATATATATATATATATATATATATATATTAGGGAAATTACATGTACCACTTTAAACTCCATATACTTTATTTCATTCGTCTTTTATTCCTATTCATATTTGACTTTACATTAAAATATTCTAGTGTTAACGTCAATTAAAAGAACTCAAATTGAGAAAGCAAAAATAAAGTCCGCAGCAACAAATTCGCTTAAAACCAGCTGAAAGTATAGGCCCGTAATCAACGGGCAACAAAGCATCTCTGATTGTAATTGTTGTTGTTCCAGGTTATACAACATAACATTTAGTCGAGACTTTTTCTTGGTGATCATCAGAAGCTCCTTTATCTCCACCTTTTTGGTTTATGTAATCGAGAAATCGGCCGCAGATTGAAATGTGAGGAGAAAACGGTCCGAAAGACTGGGCAAAACACCGACACGCCGGCAGTGTTCGGGGTGCCCGTTATTTGGTCGTAGTGGAATTACTTCTAACCGGAGAGAAAATGCTATAAAGATCCGCAGCCTAAGAAACAGATTTCAAACGGCACTACAAATCCAACAACAGTACAATTTTGTTAAAAAGTGCTATTTTTCTACTGTCAATAACATATTAAAGGACTTTAATTTGCGAGGATATGTTTCAAGACCCAATCCAATGGTTTCTGGAATGAACAGGAAGCGCTGTCTTGGCTTACATCAGATGCAATGAAAATCATGACTTTTCATATTAGTCAAAATCGCTTTTTAGCGACGAAAGCTAGTTCAATACGTTAGGAAGTGATGGTATGCAGTAAGTCCGTCGGCCAGAAGATGTAGAATTTAATCCTTGGTTCTCAGTTTACACTTTTGCTGTTGGGCATTTTTGGTGCCAATTGGCAAGGGCCTATAATTCGCTTGCAAGGTCGAATTAATTATATTTAGTACATTAATATGTTGGCTGAGCGTTTTCTACTTATAGTCGGAATTTGGATGACAATTTCATTTCTTGCAGGATAATGATTCCATTCACACAGCTAGCAATGCCAAGAGGTTCCTAGAAAGCATGATAATCCGTGTTTGGATTGGCTTGCACAATTTCCAGACCTCAATCCCAACGACAACATATGGCATTACATCAAGCAACATCAACGTAATGATGAAA
Organism: Euprymna scolopes; assembly: GCF_053919585.1. NCBI lineage: Eukaryota > Metazoa > Mollusca > Cephalopoda > Sepiida > Sepiolidae > Euprymna > Euprymna scolopes. Next base: position 178,340,009 of record NC_136484.1, on the reverse strand, counting down.
TTTCAAATTTCGAAGAATTCTGGACAAAAATTAAAGAAAAGCGGGATGCACTTTACCCGGCGTGTTGCTGCGGGCTAATTCAAGGAATTCCCAAAATATCGCAGGCTGTCAAATTTTTAAAGAGCTATGCTACTAAATATTAACTAGTTCATTGTGATCCTATTGTATGCGTCTTGCATTTATGTCCTAAAGAACAGTTGAATAACAACGTTTCATTGTGTGGGCCTTCGTTTTGCCTCCTCAATTTAAAGTTTTTTTTGTTTTTTTTTTTCAAATTGATGTGAACACCAGAATATTTCAATTAAAAGTTAAATATGAACAGGTTAAATTACAGAGGAATAAAAGGCCAAACCAATGATCCATGGTTGTGTTAACAATTACATTAAATATACCTTTAATTTGCAGTTTTTGAAAACATTACAAGTTCGGACTTTCTTTTTGCCGCCTTTGTATATCCGCATAATTAAGACATTCGTAGAAAATAGTACGTGTCTAATTACAATCGTATAGACTTATTTAATACGCTAACAGCTGAAAACGTGTGTAGGCCGTCAGAAATATAAACGCCTTATTAGTATTTATTTATCTATTCAGAAACTTTTAATTTTGAGAAGAATATAGCAAATATAGAGTAAGTAATAGAGTACCTGTAAGTAAGCAGCTACTAATCTATAAAAAGAATCAGATGATACATCGTAAATATATACCTTATATTATTTTCTGAAATGTTGAAGACAGATTGCCCACGCAGATTATTTCACAACAGAATGATATACTTTAGGGATATTACAAAGTGAGTGTTTAACATGTATGAGTGTAATTTATTTTATCAATAAACTAGAGCTATTAAACTGAATTAACGAAAAAAGAACAAGAATTTATAGCACTTATCTGATAATATTTTTATTTTATCCATTCCCTGGTGTTCTTTCTGACTTCGTTTCAAAGAGGGATTAGATGAGTATAAGAATAATACATTTTAAAACGGGAATTATAAAAAAAGTGCATACTAATTGAAAATCTATGTGTTCGTATTTATTTATGAACCAAGAATATTTTAGGGCGACTATATTTTTATATACTAGTATTTAAAGACATTTTATTTGATATCCTTTAAAAAATAGAGTAACATATTTATAAAAAAAACGCTTAATATAACAGTTATAAAAGCACATGTTTTGATAAGACTTTACAATGTTTATTTTTCAGTGGTCTTATGTACGCGGACATATACATGTATGTGTATATATATATATGTGTGTATATATATGCATATATATATATATATATGCATGTGTACATGTGCATATGTCAATATAAAAATAGAGATCGAGAGAGGTGAATCGTAGAAAATAATGGAAGGAGCAAAATCGGGCTAAAAAAGAAATAAAGTCGCGTCTGACAAGAATGGAGTCAGTGAATATTGTTAAACAATTTTATAATGTTTGTCTCTAACAGCAATTAAGCAGACACAAGCTCGGACAAGAAAACGTTTGTGGAGAAAAAAGATTTATCGAGGCTGTGGCGGGGATTCGGCTCAACAAATATGTTGCAAAAAATGTAAGGAGACTTGGGTCGCCTGTATAGATGGCGGCAGTCAGGGCATCTTCAAAGCAAAGAGGGAAACCATATGCATGCATATAAAACGAGCATGAAAGATAAAAGAAACAGCATAGACACTTAGTCTGTCAATGTCGTTCTCCGAAGTCTAGTTCTTCAAATAGTTCAACCTTTGACACCACTATATATATATATATATATATATATATATATATATATATATATATATATATATATATATATATATGCGCGTGTGTGTATTATAGACTACGATTCTTCTAACATTGCTACATTGCAATGGGGACCATTATGTTTTTGTAAATGTTACAAAAATTCACATATAAAATATATATATACATATGTATATATAAATATACATATATATATATATATATATATATATATACATATGTATATATATATATATTATATGTGAATTTTAATATATGGATAATATATATATCTATATCTATATCTATATCTATATCTATATATATATATATATATATATATATATATATATATATATATATATATATATATATATACTGAGAGAGAAAACAACTAAGAGAAAGAACATTTTCGAACATTGTAACATACCTGGCCGCATGAGTTATACTTACGCATTCACATATAGAAGAATAAAGGCACAATACAGGCAAAGTGTGTACAATTGCATACATATTTATAAAATTTAGGAATACACTGTATATGCATGCATTTTTATCCTTAATTGATCAGACATCTATTTATTCAATTATTTATTTAAAAAAAAACATATCTTCGATACAAAAGGATTTAATATTGAAATATCTTCCAAAATTTAATTGTTAAACTGTATGTCAGTGTATTTCTCAAGATGTTTGTCATTGCTGACTAAGTCACATTTTAATGGGATATAAATTAACAGTATTTTAAAAGAATTTCAACGCTCAAATAGAAAGTAATTCTTCTCTGCAAATTCTTACTTTATATTCATATATTGGAACGCATACAAAATCATCCACAGAAAATGAACAAATATCTTTAAAAAATCAGATTCTGACCAAACATAAACATACCATTCAAATAAACCAAACAGAATAACTTACTTGCACAAAATGCCTCAGTTTTTTTTTTATCCTTACTCATATCGAAAGTTCAGATGTGATAATCTAAGTAAAGGCGAACAATTTCGCAGTATATAATTTTAAATCCAAAAGAAAAAGAAAAATTCTCCGATATATATTTATCGCCAACATTAAAATCATAATATATTATTTAAAAAAATCCTAATCTTATTAACGGTACGATACCTAGACTATATTACGGTTAGAATATTTGATATTACCAAAAATACATAAGAAACAATAAAAATATATATAAACATATAGAGGTAAATATAAGATACGACAATTTTGCCTAAAAATTGAAATCAATTCATCATCAATAAATGTTTTTTTTAATCAAATATACAAAACTATTGCTTACAGATATGTTAAGAACCAATAGTTGCATATTTTGTTTAAATAAAATCACTAGTATAAAAGATGAACTTAAAAGGGAATCACAAAAATGTAAATTTACATATGCGATAAGTAAGGGTCACAAAAGTATGATGTACCCATAAGTATTGATAGATGCGATTATAGGAGAAAATGAACTCTTGAGGGTGTTTTAATAAAGGAAAACGCTTCTGAAAGGCACTGTCAGCAGCGTCATTTACACCGGTATTTTGACGAGAATTAGCAGAACTGTTATTAGAATAATAACGTAATTTCGCAAAATCTGTATTAAAGCAATTAAACAACTTTTCTGAAAAATAACTTATAAATTCAATAATGTTAGGATTAAAAGCGGCACTTATATCTAAATTGGAAGGAAGTATACGAAAATACGAATCAAAATGCCCTAAATTAGAATACTTATAAAATGTTGTCATTTCGCTCAGGTTAAGATGAAAATAGTAGCATGGTCAGTACCACTTTTAACTAATTTGCTGTAATTCCTGAATTTATATTCATGGACGTTTCGAAATGTAGGAAATGTTCAGATTTAGCAATGTTCACATGCGAGCGCGAATATAAAGGACTCGATTTTCTATATAAATAATAGAAATAATACAGGGTTTATCGTACCTTATGTCGAGATTACATAGGATAATCTTTTTTTTTGTAAAATGGTTATACATGGTATTAATGAAACATATATTCATTGCTAGCATCTGAAATTATATATGCATTTGTTTATTTACAAATACACAACTACACACAATCGTATATATACATATATGTATGCATATAGTAATAGTATATATATATATATATATATATATAAATATATATATATATATGTGTGTGCGTGTGAGTGTGTGTGTGTATGTGTGTGTGTGTAGTTGTAGTAGAAGGTCGGGATGTATGGGTCTATACTTTTATATCACTCAAATAATGTATGAAGTAGTATTTTCGGAATCATGCATGTATCTGGTCTTTGTTTCCATAGGCAATCATCAGACTTATTATATATATATATATATATATATATATATATATATATATATATATATATATATATATATATAATAGCAAAAGTACCCGTCGGTGACTGGGTTCAAAAAGAGCCTACAGAACATTGACTCTGATTTATGAAAGTATGATAGGTTATGAAAAGGAAGGGTTGTAAATTTGGGTCGAATTTGGGGGTATCAAAACCAAAGCAAAATATGATGAAAGTAAGAATAATATAGATACACCCCATAATTTATCATACTATACCAGTTTACACTTAAACACTTATCACAATATTCTGTGGATCTATATTAAAAAAAAGCGCGTTAAACTTTGTGACATATATATAAAAGTATGATAGGTTATGAAATGGAAGAGTTGTAAAGAGATAGCTTCGAATTTGGGGGTATCAAAACCAAAGCAAAATGTGATGAAAGTAAAAATAAAATAGATAAACCCCATAATTTATTATACCATACCTGTTCACAATGAAGAACTTATCACAACATTCTGTGTTATTATAATATATTTAAAAAAGCATAATTAAACTTTGCCACAGAGTACTGGGAAAAAATCAATTGTAAAAGTGATATTCTCCTGAATGTCGCAGTGTCAATCCTCAGTGTGGGCGACCGAAATATACATTTGCAAATAACTTAGGGGTTCTATCCAGTCATGGCTGACGGAACAAGAGCACGCTACCACCGTAAAGTAAATAAAGCGTTCCGGTCGAAATTCCTCCAAATTACCGTTTTCAACCGAAACATTGCAGAGTTCGACAAGATATACCTGAAGTAGGTCGGAGGGTATATCAACCGAAATGCTGTGAAAATCACACTAAAGATGAAAACAGTAGCCCGATTAATAATAAAACAAATAACAAATCCACATCTCCAATATTCAGTAAAGTGTTATATATATATATATATATATATATATATATATATATATATATATATCGTTAGAATTCAAAGGATTAGACCGTTAAAGACGCGTTTCTCATTTTTATTTACTGTTTAATTTTTAATTTTTCGTTTGTATGTATATATGTACTGTGTGCATGTGTGTATGTGCGTACTTATATGTTTATATATTTAAGACTGACGTGACACCTTCTCATTGGCTATACCTCCTTCTCCTCCTCCTTCTTCTCCTCCTCCTCTACCTTCCTTCCTTTTCCATTCCCCTTTTCCCCGTGCATCCTCATACTTTCACTACACCGATGAAGACTGAAGTATCGGTAGAAATTATGTACTTATGAAAAAAGTTTTTTAATTTTTTTTCATAATATTATTATTTTGTATTCCTGCACGTCACCAATTAAAAACGAATAAAGAACAGTTATAAGATTTTATACTTTTCGCATTCTTTTTTATTCATATATATATATATATATATATATAAATATATATATATATATATATATATATATATATATATATATATATGTACACGTAATTAAAAAAATTGTAAGTTAATACGTATAAATTTACTAGCTAGTATATTCTTATATTAAACAAATTGTGCTATCGGTCTATTCGTTAAATGCACACATATCTCTTAGTAGAGTTATTATTATTATTATTATTATTATTATTATTATTATTATTATTATTATTATTATTATTATTATTATTTTAATGAACACAGTATTTCAGTTGTGCTGAATATACGTGACATTAGTAAAATACACTTAGCCACTTTTCAAATCTTTCTATCTCATATTCATCAGAAGAATACAAATCCAATTTCATGTTTTGCTTATCTTTTCTGAAAAGAAACTCTTCGCTTTCCTGAACCGAATACGCATTATCTTTCCTTGATAACACACCTTTAGTAAATAGTCGTTGATAACACATCTCTAGTAAATACACGTTTGGAATGAAACATAGAACCATTTTAACTTTGCTTTTGGTATCGCACATGGAATTTTTCTAGTTAATACTTCGGCCATTCTCCTAGCAATATCAGCTGCATGTAAATATGGCTAAACATCTGCTCAATAGCTTAATTCATAAGCTCTTAAAGGTGACAACACCACGAAGGTTACTAGATGTTTGAAAGCATTTCAACTTGTAGGAAACGTTATGCATAAATATATGCTTAATATGTTTTACTTCCTCCTTGTTAATCGGATATAATATAACAAAGGGATATATACAATGCATTAATTAATACGTTTGTTATCTTTATTTATAACCTTTAGGTTGATATGCCATCTGACATTGTTCAGATTCCCGAGTTCGACATAATACACCTAAAGAACGGGAAACGGTCAATTTGTCTCATTTGTTTTTTCGTAATTAATTTTATTTGGTATTGTTAATGTTAATTGCTTGCCTACATTCCGTGTTATCGACTCGAATGTAGTAATCACACGCGCCTTTAGCAGTAATTGATCATTAGGAATGACAGAATGTATTTTGTAGTGTAGGTGAAAAGAAAAATATAGATTTCTCGCAATATTTGTATATTTCTATAACTCTTGTAATGATATGTGTATCATCGTAAAATACACTTGCTTTTGATATTTCACTGTCAACCACTGTTTGTTTTTCGTATAATATTGTTGGTAATAGGTTTAACAAATGCTACAGTAATCTATGTATCATTCACATTGATCATTTTTCTTCCTACACATTCTGATTTATTTTGCCGATTCGTAACCAGATAAAGCTTTTGCCTCTGCGTTCCTGGGGGCAAGCGTTATGTCAGATTATGGCATTTCTCTTAGGTTCACTTCAGGAAGCTTCTGTAATAATGTTTTTTAATGTATTTTATTTAATTAATTATATTTTTGTTGGAGTAAATTTAGTTCAGTTGCGTAGTTTGTTACACAATTTCGATTCCGTAATTTATATTGTCGCTCTATATTAAGCAGGTATCATCACTGTCGTTTGTTTTTACTTTTACATAGAAAAGTAGTCTGCATTCATCGCTATTCTTGGATCTGGTTAAGGGTGTAGTGGGTTTTTTTTTTGTAAAAAAAATAAAATAATTAAAATTCATCTTCTTTCATATTCCGGAAATGCGTATCAATATATTTTATAACAGTGTAATATATTTGCATATATAATTTTTATAAATAGTATGGCTTATGTTACTGTTATTTTGTGTTTAAACATGTAAAACATATGTATTTATGCTTACACATACTGTATAAAAAATACATATTTCTCGCGTCATGTGCTTATCTCATTTTACGGTATTTTGTTATCTTCTCTTACTGCACTTAATATAACCGTTTCTTTTCTATTCATTATATTCTGCCTTTGTTCACATAATATCACACATCCTACTTAAAATGACACGGCAATTCGAGAACCGGCGAATTCATAGGAATCGTCACATCATTCGATTTCCACAGACATTATGTGGAAAAACTTAACTAGCTAAAATAAAGTGTAAACAATAAAACAATACTGTAAAAACAAATGAGTTTTAAATGTGTTTTAAATATTGTAGAGTCGTTATCCCATGTATCCACAAAAATACACAAGATTTGCCTGTTTCACTGTTTACCGTATACCTATGTTGATTTTTAAGTAGATGCAATATATTTTACTTAATTTTTATTTAGGCAATAGTACATGTTTTAACGTTCAATTAAAAACAATAATCAATATATTTCTGGGGAGGTTTCTCTCGTAAATTTCTGTCGGATCGTGATGTTTTGCAAAGTAAGAAATAGGAAAATTCGGAAATGCGTTTCGTTAAATAAAATTTAATTATTTGCTCTAAAATGAAGCACAGCATGTGGACATAATTATAATGGTTGGTTCATGTATCAATATTAAATAGATGTTTCATTTTCCTTAATCTGATTTCATTATTTTTCTTCACATGAATGACACCCAGCACATAGATCAAAAGACCCATATATACGTGTGTTTATGGTCTCATATTACTCGGATGTTTCAATGTCCTTTGTGTTGCTATTTCCCATCACATAAACGACCATCAACACATATATACACCACACATCTGTATGCCCATATCCATGTAATATATATTTGCCAGAGCTGTAATGATAAAAGAAATACATTAATTAATAATAACAGATTAAATCATTTGTCATAAGACATGTATATTTAATAAATATGAATACATTTGTCGTAAGAAGTAAATGTTTCCCGATAATGCTTAATATCAGTTTCAATTCTCCTTATAGTAATGTACTTTCGACAGTCAGGAAATGTTAATGTTGGCATTAGTTTATCAACTACAAGAATTTAATATTTTTCGATACACTACAAAAACATAACGGCTCTTTTCTGAAAAAAAAAAATTGGTAATAACATTAAAAATACGTGATGATATAATCATTAAATACAAGCAAAAAAACACACACACACCTCTGAATTAATATTATAAAATTGGTTTTTTTCGTGAAGCAGATGGTGTGATTCCTGGAAGTATACAAATTCCAAATCAGTGTTAAAGAGATGAGAACTAACAGTGAAGCACAATATCATTACAATAAAATATTAAGTAAAAGGGAACTACGGGCATACGTAGGCGATTATATTTGGAGGCAATATTCTTATCATAAGAACAACAGAAAGACTAAGCTTATATATCTACAATATTCGAAAACATATAAAATGTGTTATTTTACTTGTAATTCTGGATAGTGGATTCTAATATGAAATACTCTGCTAAACCAAGCAGGATTTTGAGAGGATATTTTGTGACAAAATTATCTGGCACTCTATCGTTTTTTTTTAAATTAAAAGCACATTTAAATTTGAGTTTTCTGTACATGTATCAGTATTCTCAATAGAGAATACATCACCTTATTATCCAAGAAAATAATTTCAATAATCTTAGAAATGTTATTCATACGATATTATCAAATCCTTGCTTAAAGTTATACTATATTGAAAGTAGGGGATCCTTCCACCATCACTTAAAATTCACATCTCTTAGTACTAATACACTTTCTTATATATGTATGTATATATATATATATATATATATATATATATATATATATATATATTTATATATATATATATATATATATAATCCCCATAAAATTTGCCTTCAAATAAAACTCCTGCAAATGACGGGTATATAATGTGCTTTTCGGTACAGCTTAAAACGTGTATCCTTGTAAAATAATCAAAAAATGGTCTGTTCAACACTTTATGAATACGATTAATAACTGAGAGCGACTGAGAAGTTTCCATAGTTGATGCATACTTTAGTACGTCATTCGATTCTCTGACCTCAACAATGAGTTTGTCAGACTTGGCATTTCGATGACTATTTTAGCTGTCAGGCGACAAAAGAACATTTTCTAACTTTTATAAGGTCCACACACCCAGGTCTGAACTCTAGTTTTCGATATGAGCAAATTTATGCTTTATTGTCTGAGGCACATTTGCAGCCGGGGAATTTCGGCAGGGCAATTCTGACTATTTTTTTGCAGGAATGGAATGCTACCATTTTAAGGAGGTCTTCATATTCATTATCATGTTGTGTCACATCTTTTAGCCGTGAAGAAAGATAAATACAAGAGATCCACATGTGAGTAAATAAATAAGTCCGAGATAGTCCGAGAAAAATTACTGTCGACATCAGCGTTTATAGGGTACTACGTTTTATTCTGAACATAATCTGCGTTATCCACAATATAATATAGAAGTTGATATATGCGTCATATTTCATAAACTACTGAGCAAAAAACTGGTGAACAGTTTCGGGAACTAACGACGGCAATTCGAATTTTAAAAAACCCAGTGTTGAAATAGCAACGCATACTTAGGATTCCATATCTCTCGACTAAAGTTCGAATCGAAAATAGATAATATAATCCAATAACCAGCGATTTACAAGAAGAAAAACAGTATTTTTCCGGAAAACTTATTTCTTTGTTTTACAAATAAATGTCCTTACAATGAAAACAACAAAGGCCAAAAGTGCCAATAAAACGATTTCTCCTTTTTAAGTTTCCTAACGTATATGCTGGGCTCAGAGGAGACTAGGATAATCCTGATTATCGGGAATATATATATATATATATATATATATATATATATATATATATATATATATATATATATATATACATAATACAAATAGGAAAGATATACCAACTAGAGATATGTAAGTCATCAAAATCACGTCATGCAATGGATCGAGGTTAGACCAAATGCTGGAGTTACTGCTAGTCGACTATTGTGAAACACATTTTCTTTTTGTACATTATTTTTATAGTTATTTTACGACGGCATTTCATGAATCGTTCGTTTCCGTAATATATTTTTTGCTAGCATTCCTGCACTATATATTTTTCAGAATATTGATATAAACAAAACACATACACACACACACACCCACCCACACACACACACACACACACATATATATATATATATATATATATATATATACATGCATGTAAAAATAGTTGTTTGTTAGATAATCTTTAAAATGTTGTTTTAATCGCATACATGTATGTTTATATATATATATATATATATATATATATATATATATATATACATATATATATATATAAAATATAACACGGAAATTACATAATTGTCGATGCAAGAATTTATTTCAACCTTATGGTATTTTCAAGCGTGTTATATTTTTTATCTTATTGCTCTGTTTACCACATTGAGCTCTGTTTACCACATTGAGCTCTCATACCCGGATTTCCTGTGGATTTATTCCATTATAACACTATATATATATATATATATATATATATATATATATATATATATATATATACAAAATATTACACAATTAAAATATATGTTTTCGCAGTTGATGATGCACGAGACTAGAAAATCTACGATGAGCGCGACAGTTTTTCACGTTTCGTTCCTCCTATTTTTTATTTATAGTCAATTTTCTATCGATTCCTATATATTTACTTACAGGTTGCATGGCACTGGCCATCGTAAAATACGCTTATATATGATATTTTGATTCATGCATATTCTTTATTTATTATTATATTATATTTAACCCAGCATATAACAATGATTTAAAAAGTTAAAAAGAAATCACTATGGCGCCACCACCGGGAATCGATACCAAAACGTTTAGCTTGCTATTTACTGTTTGTTTACGCTAATGCTTTACCTATGAAGAACGTTTTACTGCAAGGCTAAAAATGAGTCAATATCTATTACGTTACGCATGCATATTCGTAATGCCATCCTTCGACCTTGACAGGCCAAATTTCACTTTTAAAAAAAAAAATTCAGACTTTAGCTCCGATTTTCTCCGGCTAATACCAAATATAAAGTTTCACAACGGTTTGAGTACCCTATATATTAATTTTCATGCACGTAGACCAAACGCTGATAGAGGAGTAAGACAAATTTTCTAAATGTATATATATATATATATATATATATACGCATACATAATTTAAATATAAAGATATTTTTGTTGAGCTATAAACTTTTTACGCAGTTATTACGTAAGTGTAAGTCATGTAAAATATCTGCATGACTATAATTACACTTAATTAAAAATAATCAACTCATTAGAAAATCGAAATAAATTAGCTAGATTTTTTGCAGATATATGCAATTCTCTTTTCCCCTACATAACAGAAATTCATATGTTCTAAATATTAATTAAATAAATGGATAACAGGCTTGATAATATGATTATCAAAACATGAAAATAACAATTTAAAAAAATAAATGAAGTTTGCATTGTCCCCCATGAGTGCACAGTGAACGAGGAATCAGAAATGATTACGTTCAGCATTTCCCCACCCCCGCATTAAGCCTCAAAAGTCCCCAGCGGAATCAAATCCAGGTGGAAATGAACAAACTGTGCAGTTTTAGGCCTTAACTTATGCAAAATTGAGTTCTGCACAATGCCTAAAAAGACATGAGTAGGTCAATCATTTGACACCTCCCACATATAGCTCTAACCGTTCCCACGGTCTTAATTAATTTAAAGTTGAGTTCAGCACTATGCAAAACATCTAAACAGATATACACAGAAAATTTTGGACAAATATGGTACATAGTCCACAAAATGGAGTGTTTTTATTAGCCCTAAAAAGCCTAAAAGTGTTAGCGTGAAGTATAGATAACCAAACTTATATAGAAATCAGTTAGTTACAACTTTTCAGGAAGTTTTATGACCATCCAAAACATCATTTTTTTTTTAAATAAGCACAAAAGTGTAAATTTTAGCCATTTTAACTCGAAAGGTTCTCCTTAGGGGGCAACCTGATTTTTTCCCGGAAAATCAGTTAAGTTAATTATTTACTTATATAATGTTTAATGTTTGTGCAAAATATCAAAAAATTCCATCGGCTAGTTATTGGGAAAAGTGCGGACAGATTAATGGACGAAAGAACGAACACACAAGAATTAATTTACAGGTCCACCCCTCCCTTGTGTCGGGTGATCAATAAAACAAATTCATATGAGTATAGATTATCTTTTGCTGTGTTTAACTACAGGCAGATTTTAAGAATGTGTGTTCGTTTTTCCGTCAATCTTTTTTTTTTCATCGAAACATAATATTTAACGTAAATAAAAGCGGAATGATGTATTAATTTGGACATTTTTTATGTTTTGGGATGCTAACATTGGCTCATTACATAGATATTCATTTATGTTTATTTACAAGAATTTTTAACGCCATGATTAACGCAGCTTCAAGTTTTCTACATTAATAAAAACAATATTTAATAAAAATCAGAAACATTGCTTTAATGCCCTTCACGGTCGCATTAACGATTTTACGTTTCAAAACAATATAAATAAATAAAAAAGAAATTAAACAGGGAAATTATATGATGATTAATTGTCGGCAAGACGATTAGAGATACAATAATTATTTCTTTTCAAAATAAAAAAAAAATCATTATTTTCCTCGTTTGGTATTTCCGGTGTATTTACTAACGTTGCTATTGATGAGACCGTTACTATTTGCTGTGATGAACTTTATCGTAGTGAACTTGTTCCTCCTCTTTACTGGAAAAATATTTTTTCGAACTCCTATCTCATTGTACAAAATTCGTCGAGTTTAATTTCGACAATATGATATACCAACAGATTTTCGGGGGTTTCCATGGGCAGCAACTTTGGTCCTTTCCTTGCCGATATTTTCGTTGGGTTTTATGAATGAAAATTTCTCAAATCATCACATAACACCCTGCTTTATACTTTCGTTATGTGGATGATCCGTTTGCGGCTTTTCCTTCTCAGAACCTGGCTTTAGGTTTCTTTAAACGTCTTAATGCATTACACTACGCTTGGTCTTTTACTATTGAGATAGTAAAAGAACGACTCTCTCCCGTTCCTCGACGTGTAGATAGAAACCATTCCTTTACCGGTCCATATACAAAATGGTATTCTCTTGCTCCTTAACACACCAAGTTGACGGTAATTTATACGTTGGTAGAAAGGGTATTGGTTATTTGTCCTCCCTGTCGACTAGATAGTTACATTACTAAAATGAAGGGATTTCTAATCGTTAATGGCCACCCAGAATTCTTAATTGATAAAAGTATTAAATTTACAATCCATCAACTTAATAAAAATATAGCCTTTTGCCCTTCAAAATGTCATGCATATCATAAGTTGACATGGGTTGGTGAAAATCAACTTAAACAGACTATCTACAATTGTTTTCCGTCTTTAATACCTCGGGTTATTTTCAATATGCAACCTGCATTTTGTTCTTTCAAAATGGACGACGAGCCTCGCACTACACTTAGCAATATTATATATAAATTCCAATGTCAATATGATGCTGTCTACGTTGGGCGAACAAGCGTTCGTTTTAAACAAGAATTGGACATCATGTTTCTTCAGGTTTTCCTTAGAAAAATAAAAATAATATTCTCATCAACCCCACCCTCAATAGTTTTGATTCCGCTATTGGACAAAAGTTTTTGGATAATCAAGAATGTGGGACGACACATAAGGACGAGCTCTTTTCAATTTTATTTAGAGGACGATCGAGTAGTCATTTGAAAACTCTCGAATCCGTCTAAATTACACGCCTCAAACCCTCTCTCTTCAAGCAGAAGCGGTTTGTTAATACCCTGGGCATTTAACCGAAGTATAGAGGGATACTATGGATATGATACCCCACACCTTTCGGTGTATATTTATATGTGGGTTGTCATTCCCCACTCATGATAGTTTTTTTTTTATTAAATAATATTCATAGTATATGTACACACATACGGTAATCCATTATATTTTATCTTCTCCTCTTCATTTTCCCCGGAACATATATTTTACAGCAATTGTAAATATATCGTTTTCTTTTTCCTCATTGATTTTAATTTCTTCCCCTTACATTCGTTTAAAAAACAAAAACAAAAAAAAAATAACATCGTTTGCCTCTGACGATGATGGTGGAATACGTCTAGGGTCTAAAAGAATACATTTTTCTGTCATCTTTAAATTTTGCATTTTTTCACTATAAACAAAGTATATATATATATATATATATATATATATATATATATATATATATATATATATATATATATATTCCTGTGTATGTGTATGTCGCAGTTTATGAACAAGCGTAAACATAAAGAGCATACAAATATGTCACATAAAAATGTATTTAAGTACACAAATAATATCTGCAACCTATCTCAATGAAGAGTAAAATGTATGAACATAGAACAACATAATTTAAGTTATCTTTTTAATTAATCATGCTGAAATTATATGTAATTGACAAGCGATTTACAACACTCCAATAAGATTAAATTACACTGGGTGTTTCTTTCAAATTCTTGATTTAACTCATAATATTTTTCTTAATTATATTTTAAATCTTTTCAAAACGATGCCATTTATATTATCATATACTAGTAGGACTCGTTTACCGACATTGCTTGTTGGAAGCATGGCTCTCTCGTAAAATGTTAAAGTACGGCTGTTTTGATATTGCTAAACCCCAACCTCGAACTCCATAATTGTAAGTACGGCTTGAGTAATAGACACTCAACATCCTCATGGTAAGAATGGCTTTCGGAATGGACACCCGCAACCTACCGGTGTTAAGACCTGCTTTCGGAATAGACACCCCATTTGCGGGGGGTTGTCTTGTCAAAATATCCGCCTCAAATATAATCGTTATGATCCCGACGCGCAAATACTATGAACCAACCTTGCAATTTTTGGTGTGCATTTCAGTCGGAAAAAATGAAAACGTTGGGTGCTACTGTATTTTTGTAATTAAATTTTAGACGTATACAGATTGTAAAACATTTATAATATAGACATTTTCTTCATATTGACATTTAAGGGTCCCTCTTACTTATAGGGTTTGCGTAGGTCAAAAAAAAAAAGAAGGGGGAATGTCGGTAACTACAGTGCTTGAAAATGTCTTTTAACTATTATTCTTTTTATAACACAAATTTGTCACAAATAACTAGGGATATGAACATGTTTTTTCTTTGTTTGTTTACTTATAATTTCGCAAGTTTAGTCTATAGAAAACTGGGTGCCGGGCGTTTCCCTGGTGGTTTGAGTTGTATTTGCGTAAAAAAATGGTAGTAGGCAGGCACGCTTGAACCCTGGCGAGAAGGCGGAAAATAAAAGAAAAAAATCTCACGACTTACCGTAACTCCATGACGCGAACAGAAGTCTTAGGCATGCGCATTTAACGTATTCAATCCAAAACAAAAAAATTATTGCAGAAATGGGATTGCTTTCAAACCTCCCACAAAAGACAATTAGACACAATACTAATGTGGGGGCAGATCTAGCTATCCCCAAAAGTGGGCACTCTTGGAGTATCTAAACAAATAGTAATTTTCTCAGTAAGAATAATTTCTTCTGCATTGATCAAGGAACCATTACAGAATAGATACTACCCGGCCCGAAGACCAAGCGGTTGCGTTCTAATAGTTTCGCTTTATTTATATGAGGAAGACAAGCAAACACTGGAAACGACGGCACGGTGAATTTTTTTTTTTAACTCGATCAAAAAACAAAAACAAAAAAAAGACAGAATATATGTTTTCGAATGCGAGATAATACCATCCGGGAAATATGCGATAACTTCTAGCGGAATCCAAGCGAGGCGAGAACCCCATATGCAAAAACCCTTCCCTCGACATACACCCACGCTCGTGCCCATTTTGCCCTTTATATAATAGAATATACATTTGTGCTTAACCCCCCCTACTTAAACCCAACTGTATTAGAAACACTACTGGAAAAAAGTTTATATTGCTTATTATTCGAAAAACTACCTATTTGCTTACAATTTTTATTTAAACGCAAATATGTCTCAGGTAATGTAGGTAAACGATAATGATTTTTGTTTATTGGAAAAACAACTTATTTGTGGGCATTTTGAGTGGGATCTTAGAAAACGCAAGTAGGACACTAAAAACGTTGGTAAAGATAATTGTTCGTATAATAATTTCGCGCCTGCATTTCTAGAAAATAATTTTGCTCCTCAAACGCAAAAAAGGTTCCAAATTCCATCCCTATTTACAATGCCTCTCCACGAGACAGAATTAGACACCAGGGCCGTCTTTTAACGTGGCGAAAGAAATCAAAAATAAAAATCGGCTCAGAAACTACAGTATAGCATTTAAAGAAAATATATTACACTTTGATGTTGGTCCGACGGCCAATTTTCAAATATCGAATGTTAACCACAATGTGTTTTTGTAAATTATTTTTTAAAAATAATTTCTATGCTGTATTTTCTTTAAAATAATTTCTATGCTGTATTTTCTTTAAAATAATTTTGGGCTTATGCATGAAGATTACTCCTGCGGTCATATTTGTAAAAAATACTCATAATTTCGCAATTGTATTTTATAGAATATAATGTTGTCCATAAAACGCAAACATGCCCCAAAAACGAAAATGCCGTAATTAAATACAAATATATTTCTCAAATATTTTCCTAAAATAATTTTGTACGTACGCACGTAAATTGCTCACACGGTAGTTTTATTTTATAAATAGCCATATAAATATTAATAATGCCAAACAAAGAATTATATTGAATAATATTCGAATACTATTTCCTCTAAAAAATTAATCAATGTTCGGTGCATAAAAAACGGTGTATAAGATTTAAAATGAAATCAGCAAAAGGCCTGTCCTTATTGTTTCTTAGAAAAGGAAAGGTCTATAAGCTTCTAAGCGTATTGCTTATAAGCAAAGAAAATAGTATGTCTAAAGTAAATAAAAAGTGAGCAATCTCGTTCAAAAATTGATTTCCTTATCGCCCTCTCTCACACGCCCTCTCTCTATTCATGTCTCGCTCTGTCTATCTCTGTCTGTATCGATCTGTCTTTCTGCCTGCCTATCTCACTATTCGTCTATCTTACGGAGCATGTGTAATATTATGTGTCCCTGTGTATTTGTTATTAAAATCTGTCGTTCGCCCGCTGATCTAGCAATCATCGGATATCGTGTTTTTTACATGGAGGTCACCACTTATCAAGACCCAGAAATCACTCGAGGATAATGGTTATTGTTTGTACAGTAATCAATGGGACAGTATCTTAGTAATAGTTAGTATTGGAGAGTTGATAAAGTGTCATTACTTAAGGGGGCGGTTCATCAAGAATTCAATTTGGACTTGAAGACATCTAAGTTGAAGTAGGGGGAACAGGCAAGCGGAAGAGAGTTCAACAGATGTGCAGTTCTAAGAAAAAAGCTCTGTTCGTGGAATCTACGTGTTGATTTAGGCACGGATAAATAGTGGGGAAAATTATTGACAGTGGTTTCAGCTAGTCGGGTGTTTTTGCGTGAAAGATTGGCGAGGGAGGGACCAGAGAATGGAGCTCAGACGAGCACTTGCCATGGAAATAAAGATAAAACAGAGACAGGCTTGCAACGTCACTTCCGTGGGAGAGAGGTTGCAGGGAAGAGAAAAGGGCATCCCTCACCAAGTCAGGAATTCTATTTTGTACTCTGTCAAGGCAGGATAGGCTGTTTTTAACAGCTCCTGCCTAGATATGGCAACAGTACTCGATCCTTGGACGTACTTGACTTTTATATAGATAGATAATTGCATCGTTAGTGAGATATCTTCTGGAGTGGTAGAAGGATTCCACCATTTTCACAGCGACCTTGGCCACAGACTTGATGTATGTGTTCCATTTCAGATAAGGAGTAAAGGTCAAACCCAGATTCTTGTCAAAACATGAGGCTTCTAGACAAGAGCTCTTCATTTCAATCGATGCCAGATGGGGATCAGAGCGTTTATGATATAATGATAGGAGCTTGATCTTAGATGAATTAAAGGTAACCAGTAACCTCTTCCGCCTCTGTACCACGCGCTCCAGATCTGAGTAGAGAGAATCAGAGAGGAAATTGTAATTTACAGCCTTTGATATGTTGCCGCAGATAGTCGTGACATCAGCATAGATGTCAACAAATGAGTTTAGTATGTGTTTAGGGAGATCATTGACGTAGATCAAGAAAAGAGTTGGGCCCAGGATGGACTCTTGAGGGACTCCAGCATTAATACTGTGGGCCTCTGATTTCTGCCAATCAACCACTACTCTTATGAGCCTATCAGAGAGAAATGATTTAATGAGTGAGAAAAGATTTCGAGTTATACCGTAGATGGAAATGGGAATCTTGTGAAGTAAGCTTTTATGCTATACCTTATCGAAGGCCTTCGAAATGTTAAGAGCAATTGCCCTAGAAATTAAGCCTTTGTCGAGAGATTCGCTTATTCTATGAGATATAACCGGTAGCAAGTCTGCTGTAGATCTAGCAGAACGGAAACCATATTGCGTGTGACTGACTTACTCATGACACACAGGGGATTTATTGGTCTGTATTGAGAGGTGGATGACTTATCACCCGATTTCCTAAATACAGGCCATACTGATGAGGTTTTCCAGGATGTTAGAAAGCACTTCACCTTAAGGCAACGCTTATACAGTTTGGTAAAGATGGGGGCAAGTTCTGGTTGTAGCTTTTTTAACACTATAATTGGAATACCGTCAGGGCCAGTTGCTTTACTGGAATCAAGGCTCTTGTTTAGCTTGGCGACCTCACACACAGATATGTGTATGTTACTTAGCGTGTTGTGTGTTGTAGGAGGAAATAATGGGAGTTGATGGCCTTCGTCGCATAGACTTTGCTGCAAAGTTCTTGATAATGGTTGGGATAGAACGCACAATTCTGTTCAAGATCCTATTTGTTTTTTGCCAGAACTGATGGGATCGAAGCCGCTGCTCAGCTACCTTGGATTTAACGGATTGGGCATATAGCTCTCTTATATTTTTTATTACTCTTTTACGTGATTACGTCTTAGTGTTATTTTTTGTCGAAACCAATAGGTTATAGAGACAACAGCTGTAGCGTGTGGAAAAAATGTAACAGAAAATAAGCGGTTGTTTATCGGCCAGGTTTTTAGACAGGTGTGTGTTGGTTTATACACTACGGTATATATTATCGAATAAGCGAATTGAGAGGAAGCAATCAAAGAGAATTGATGGAAATGTTTTGGGGAGAAAATATTATTTTGTGTAAGGGAAATAAAAAGTTAATGCTTTGTATGAGAGTTTATAATCCAGTTGAGAAGGATATCTGGAGAAGATAGTAAGAATGTGTATATATCTTTCGGGTGTTAGATTGCTGGTAGGACGAGTAATTTATATGAAGCAGGAAATGAAAAAAGTACTTCCTGTGTTGATACTGCCGATCGCCATTCTATATCTCCTAGGAAGCAATTAGGGGTTTAATCTAACGAATAATGTGTCTATAACGGCGGTCAAGATAACATGGCTGATAATGTATACGGATTACCCGCTAGTCTTTATATACTCGCACCGCCACCATACAAACGTTTACTACTTAAATTTTATAAAAATATAGAGTGAGTGCATATGCATAATATTTACAGAAATCTTCATTGATGCAATGAACAAAACTTCGTAAGCGTGCATATCGGCGAGTGGACCAAAGATTTATACGACGATAACGTTTCCTCAATACTTCCTATTTGAACTTATATCTTTTTACTTTATGTAAAATATAATCTGATACATTTTAATGTACAAAATACAATTACACTTTCAAGTGTTAAAAGCACATTTCATGAATCCATCCTTAGCATGCAATACAGAAATATCGTTACATTAAAGGTAATGTATTCCGAGCAATATTCATTAATGGTCTCAATTTATGTTTATATTGCAATCCGAAAACGTTACGAGAAGACACACACACATACATACATAAATATATATATATATATATATATATGTATATAAAATCACACATTGATGTAAATATAAATCAGCATCGCAAGTAGATAAAGCACAACATGCTTATTAATATTTTACCATTTCTATCAAATACATATGTATTCCTGAACAACGAATACTTTATAATGCACCCCAATGCCCGCACTATTTATAGCACGTTTCGTAGTGATGGTAACTATATGTCGAATAATGAATGCATATCATTAGCCAGATTATATATACACACATACACTCACACACATACACACACGCATATATATATATATATATATATATATATATATATATATATATATATATATATATATATATATATGCGAATTCTAACGTAAATATATATTTGTTTACTGGAAAGTAGACGACCATAATTGTTAGTATCACAGCTGATCTCTGAAAGCTAAGACTAATATTGTCATATTTTCTGGTAGACGAGCGATTGGCCTCAGGTGTTTCGTTCAGATAAATATTTATACGTTATCTCATTAGAGAATAGGAAAATTTTTCAACAAAGTTTACGTTTTCTTTTATGATTACTACATTATAAAGTGCAACCAACAAACGTTCGTTATTTTTAGATTTATTTCACTGTGAGACTTTGAGGATAACACTGGCTTAAGTTACACACTAAAGCACTAGATATTCACTATCAAAATTGTAATATGCATTGCCTATTTATAGGTATGAATCCTAGTCTTACTTATTGTTGTGGTGGCAACCACTTATTTTCATATGCGAATAACGTAACACTATAAATGGCAAGCCTGGGTTGGCCTTGGTGTGTCTTATTTAAATGCCACCAGAAGTGACGCCGAAGAGCGTACATGTCCTCCCACCAAGACTCTCTGACTCGACACCGTCATTTGTACATATTGTAAATATACCTTTTCTTTAATACACTTATTATTGCGTTATCTTGTTGTTTGCGTCTTCATTGTATTTCCTTACTAATTATTGTTCACCCTTGCAACCACAACACTTATTTATCTATATAATATCATAATATGATCTCTTATTATTTGATATGTTGATCCATATGATTCTAATACAAGTTTATGGTTTTTCGAAGTTACCTATGTATTATGTCTGAACTCTTTTCCCGATACCCCTTTCTTCAAAAGGAACAAATCTATGTTATTCGAGTATTAGAACGCAGTATGTGATTTTAATTGTCTGCAATCAATTTCTTGCATTCAATTTATTGTATTATTAAAAAATAATATAACTTTCATTAACTTGAAAATGTTATGCTCTCTCAATCTGCACATTATATTTGTTCATGTTATTAATGAATGTAAGAATTCCAGTCTATGGGGATTTAAATTCTTAGACTAGTCTCCAGAGATGAAGGATATTCACCGATAAATAATCATTTATTGAGTAAGCGTTTATTTCATTAATATATGAACGAGTGCATAGAGACTAATTCGACGATTATTTAATCACACATTCAACTGTATACGTTTCAGAAAATGCTAATAACCTGACAACACACTTGAAGTTTCACTGAATTCATCCAATCGTATTAATATTAAGTCTAATAAAATATGGGAATCTGTGTTATTTGAAGAATTCCCGTTTTTATGAAATTAGTATAATAACCTTGCGAAACATTTACGTTAGAATTAGTTTTTTTTTTATAAAACATATGTTCCCTTTAAAATTGAAAACATTATTTATAGTCATATTGTATTATGTCGATTATCCGGATACGTTTCTTATTTCTTAAATGATGTAAATAATAGCAATTATAAATCGTTGTCCAAACATCAGAAACATAATAGCTAAAGTGAGATTGAAGAACCAGTTATTCAATATCGCGAAAATTCAATGATTTTTTTAATATACATGCATCTTATACCAAGGACTAAACATTTAATACAAATACATTCTGGGTATACCGCGTAGTGTTAAGTTTCAAATACACTAAGATAGGCAAACATAGCAATTCAGTATGTTATATGATGTTTTACTACTTTTCTGATTAACATGAATATGAATTTTATAGATTATGATAGTACGTAGTTGATTATAGAGTAATCATAATAATTAATTCATCAATAATTGGATTGCAGATTGGTATTTGTAAATGATACAAATTTCAATATCAAAGTCCCAACTATAACCTAATACGCCATATCGTATTATAAATTACTTGACACGGAATCCTGTAAACTTGGTGAATAATCTTAGCGCTCGATGTATATTAAAATCTAATTCAAAGATCCGAAATGTTATCTTAATATTAACCTTTTTATTTGGTGTAAAATATTTTCTCGGATATGAAAATTTCGGACATATATATGCGGTATCATATAAGCTGTATTCAGAAATGTTATTAATCATTCTTTTCAGCGACAAATATATATGGATTAAAATTTCTTGTAAATATTAACCATTCTATTTTATCTAAAGAACTAAATGCATTAAATTTCTCACAAATATGGGATT
The DNA here is from genome assembly GCF_053919585.1 of Euprymna scolopes. Lineage (NCBI taxonomy): Eukaryota > Metazoa > Mollusca > Cephalopoda > Sepiida > Sepiolidae > Euprymna > Euprymna scolopes. The sequence continues at coordinate 178,317,293 of NC_136484.1, read as the reverse complement.
CATTAAGTCCATCCGAAAAGTGTGATTCACATTAATTTGTCAATCCTAAAATTAGCTACCAGAACATAAAACATGAAACACAAATACTGCAAAGCGGTGGTAAAATAATAAAATTTCGGCACAACCCGACCTCTAAATGATATACGTAATTTTTCCTTAATATATTTTATCTTATGGTCATAATTCAATTCGAAGTTTTGCCGATGAATCATATGTGAAAGGCCAAAGCATATTTTCCCAAAATTGCCTCAGCAACATCAATTCTTCAAAAGAGACAAATCTCTGTTATTTAAATCTGTGAAGTAATATTGAGGATCGCTTGTTCGGATACATATCGAAGTAAATCACACGTACTTTGCAGTTTTAGCGACCGATATGATTGTTCTTAATTTCTTTTTTTATCCCGTGAAACTTTGCGTACGTAAGATAAATCTGACCTCTTCACGACTTCGTTTTTATTCGTTAAAGGTTTATTTTCTGCTGCTTTTGAGCCTATCATCGGCAAATGTCATTTAAGAGCAGGACGATTAATCTATGGTCATCTGGAAATCATATACACGTACACTTTTTTTTACAGTAAAAATTATTGTTCTTATTCATCAAAGCGTTTGGTTTGATTAAGTGTGAATAAACAGGGCTCGTTTTAACAAACCCATTAAGAACTGTGTGTCGATTGTCCTCTAGCATCTACATCTTCGCAGTTATTAACCTAATTTTATTTTGCGTTCAGCCAGTCGAACGTGTTGCATTTTGTCCTAGTTTACGGAGAAAGTATTGATTTATTCAAAGGAAAAACAACATTATTTATATCTATAAAACCATATTTAAAGCAAGCATCCCACATTTGAATCTTCTTATTGAATAAAAAGACATTGATTACGACCTATAAAGCAAGTACATACTTGAACGATAATTTTCAAATCAGAAAGGATTTGCGATGAACAAACAAAACTCAGAGTTTCTATTGTCTGAAAACTTGAAAAAGGGAGTCTTACGTAAATGACTGCATAATTTAAATTAACATTATGCAAATTTAAATATATTAATTTCGAAAATGTAAATATTCCGTCCGCTAATATATTAAAAGCAGATCAAATAAAATATTGTACCTTTAGCTTTTACCTGAGCAAATTTTAGAATATCTAACGATATATATATATATATATATATATATATATATATATATATATATATATTTACTTCTCTATATAAACATAACTCATAAGTGTATATAAAAATATATATATATAAATATATATATATATATATATATATGTTATCCCTCAAATAAATGCATGAATATTCGAAACTATTTATATATACAAATATATATATATATATATATATATATATATATATATATATATATATAATATAGTATAATATAATATAATATATATGTATATATGTATGTATATATATATATATATATATATATATATATATATATATATATATATATAGTTTCGAATGTCCATGCATTAATTTGACTGATTCCAAAATTAATCAGATCTATATGATATATTAAATCCCGGTAGCGTTCTAAAAATGCATTTTTTAATATCAATTATAATTTAACGCGTAGCTGTACAGAGTAGATGATTTATTTCTATCCATCCACAGTTTCCAAGGATCGACGTATATGCGCGTATTAGGGGAAGAACAAAGCAATAATCAATTATATTTATTGTAATTTCTTTTTAAACAATTGTTTTTTGATACGTGTAATCGGATAATATTCACGGCTCTGCAATACTTTATGTATAGAAGAAAAATGCTTAATTAAATGAATATAATAACTTAAGAAATTGAACATTATCATGCTTTCGTCTGCCGATAAAGGTATCAAGTCAGCAAGACCGGGGAACTGTGTTCGAACTCCGGATAGGCAAGCCGCATGTGCCGGTTACTCCATGAAAGACTTTAATACGCCCTCTGCCGGACAATCTTCCAACTGCAGTACAACTGCACCTTTGGAAATATGTATTATCTTTTCGTCTTAATATATTTGCTTTACCTTTACTTTCTGCGTTCGTGTTGTTATTGATACAGACACAACAGTGGTGACGGGATTTCGAAAAAAGATTTACGTGTAAGAAAATACACTATCAAACTCAATAGTTGTATTCGGGAAATACTTACTCGTCAAAGATTGGAAAAAATCACTCGGAAATTCAATGTTTAAAACGTAGCAACTACGAAATTGCCACCAATATTTTTTTTTTTGTGACGACTTGAAAAGGAAATTCAAAACCCGGGACACTTGAAAAAAAAATAATACGGCAAGCACTTTATTTCAAAATGCCTACTAGAAAAAAATTGAAAGTTGCAGTAACCTTTTCTGCAAGGGGCACAAAAAAGTGTTTCGCTAGGATAGCGTGAACTTATCAGGTAAACGGTTTTGAAAGAAAAATAATTTTTTTCTCAGTGTGCTAAGAAGGGAGTTTTTATTTCTCCTGCGTTATTAATTACGTAACAAAAAGAATTGGTTGTCCGTAGTTATTAAAGAAAGGAAATTGTAAAAGTGACTGATTTACTAATTTGAAAAAAAAAATGGAGAATCTTATCAAGTTATTCGCGAAAATGCAAATGCGTCAACAAAAAAGAGACTAGTTACAGAAAAAAAGAACTACTAGAAACAGATGAAAGACAACAACAAAGAGACGAAAGACAGAATGAACGGCTTCTTAAATGTATAGACCAAATGCAACTTGGCCAAAAAATGTGTTGGAAAGATTAACTACTAATTCTGAACAGGAAAGCAATACGACTTTTTACCAACGCAACACTTGTGAATAGCATAGATGTGTTCACGTACCTTCCAGAAGAGGATAAAACATTTGAGGCATACTTTAAGAGGTATGAAGATATATTCGAAACAGATTGCGACAGCTGGTCAAACGCAAAGAAAGTATGGTTATTAGTTCGAAAGCTTGGTACCAGTGAACATTGCAAATTTGTTGATTTCATATTGCCAAGAAGAACGAATCAGTTAGACTTCGCTGAGACCGTAACACTTCTTAAGGAGTTATTCGGACCGAACATGTCTCTTTTTCACAAGAGACGGTCGTGTATGAACCGTAAGAAAACGGAGGAGCAGGACTACCTGACATATCCGCCAGTAGTGTATAAACACCTCGACAATATAAAATTATCAGAACTTACGGTGGACGACTTCAAATGTTTAATTTTTACACAGGGCCTAGTTTCTACAAACAATTCAGAGATCCGAAGACGAGTTCTCTCAAAATTAGAGACAGAACAAGGTCTGACACTGCAAAAGTTAGCAGAAGATTGCCAAAGGTTAGTATCACTAAAAAAGACCCCAGAGATATAGAAGAAGCAGGAGTGTCGTACATAAGGAAGATAAAAAAAAATCTGGCTAAAAAGGCAGGGCAAAGAAAGTGTGAGACTCGTCAAAATCCAAAAGATTACGCGAGTTATAAATACTCCAACTCTAATTACAGAAAACGAAATTACAATTAAAGTCAAAGGAACTATAGAAAATCGGGACCAAGTAATAATTGCAGAAGATGTGATGAAAAACATTGGGGAAATGATTGTCCTTACAAAAATAGCAGATGCTTTATTTGCGACAAAATCGGACATATGAGTATTTGTTGCAGAACAAAATATAGAGTACACCAAATGAGAACAAACGTTAAAGAGAAAGACAATTTACGAAAATATGTGTTGGTTAATATTTTCGGCAAACAAATAAAATTTCAACTTGATTTTGGAGCAGATTAGTCGGTAATAAACGTTAGCACTTGGAAAAAACTGGATAAACCGACTCTGAAAAAGTCAAGTAAGGGGGCTAGAATGGTGACAGGAGACGAAATCAAATTCTAAGGAGAAGTGACCTGCCCATTAATTTAAATAGCACGAGGAAGAAATTGAAAATCTTCGTAATTAAAGAAAGCGAAAATATATTGGAAACGGATTTTATTGAAAAATTCAACCTTTGGGATAAACCGATGAACGCTTTTTGTAAAAAAAACATAGCCAGCTGCACCACAATGTCAGAAAATATTAAAAATGAACTAAAGAACGAATTCCCAGAAATATTTTCTATGGGACTGGGAAGATGTAATAAATTTAAGGCTACGTTCGAGCTAAACAATGATGCAACAGCAGTATTTAAGAAAAAAACGGAACGTGCCGTTCGCCGGATTAGACAAAATAGATAGCCAAATTAGACAGACTTGAAAGAACGGGCATTTTATCGAACATCGAAACTAGCGTTTGGGCAGCGCCTACGGTGTACGTAAAGAAGAAATCGGAATAAATTCGAGTCTGCGGAGATTTTTCAACCGGATTAAATAATATGCTACAAGAGCACCATTACCCTTTACCAAGCCCGGAAGAGAGTTTTGCAAAACTAAATGGTGGGATTTTTTTTTCAAAAGTAGATTCGTCCGACGCCTATTTGCAAATTCCGATAGAAGAAAAATGCTCAAAGATGTTATGCATTAACACACACAAAGGGTTATTCAAATATAACCGATTACCGCTCGGGATAAAAGTCGCACGGCGATATTCCAGCAAGCGATGGACACAATGTTGAACGGTTTAGATTGTGATTGTGCATACTTGGATGACATAATCATAAGGAGCGCTTCCATAAGTGAACATATAGAGCATTTAACATAATTTTTCACAAGAATAAAGGAGTACGGATTCAAGGCGAAGGAAACAAATGTGAGTTTTGTCTAGACGAAATCAAGTATTTAGGACAAATAATAAGTAAAAATGGTAGACGCCCTGATCCAGAAAGAGCGGTAGCAATTAGAAACATGCCAGCACCACATAACCTGACGACTTTACAGAGCTTCTTAGACCTCGCGAACTACTATCAAGTATTTATCAAAAGCATGCACGACCTAAGAGCTTCACTGAACGAATTATTAAAGAAAGAAGCACCATGGACATGGACAAAAGAATGTCAAGACTCATTTGAGGAAATTAAAAAGAATTTGACGTCAGATTTGTCCTTAACTTATTACGATCCAAAATTACAAATAATTGTTGCGAGGGACGCGAGCTCGTATGGTATAGGATCATGTATACAGCATATCATGCCAGATGGAACGAAGAAACGTATAGCGCACGCTTCAAGGACCCCAATTCCGTCAGATAAGGCTTACTTCCAAATAGAAAAGAAAGAATTAAGCATTATTTTCGCGGTGACGAAATTCCACCGTTATCTGTACGGAAGACATTTTATACTGGAAACAGACCAAAAGTTCATTAGTGACTATTTTCGGCTCAAAAAAGGGCTTACCAGTATATACGGCAAATCGGTTACTCCGTTTGGGTACGATATTGCTAAATGATGATTTTCAAATAAAACATCTACGTTCGGGAAAAATAGGTAATGCGGATGGGTTGTCAAGGCTTTTACCGAAAAGGGATGAAACCCTTGAAGAGTCAGTAATTTAAACTATACATTCCAATTATGAGGAGAAAAATTAGGGGAAAATGACGAAAAAACGCAAAGTATATTTTCCTTATGCAATGAGGTATTATTATATAGTGAAAGAGCGGTTCACCGAAAACCTTGCAGAATAAAATCTTACGTGATTTTCTTACAGGACACCCGGGTATAAATAGGATGAAGACACTTATGAGGAGTTATGTTTACTGGCGTAATATGGATATGGATATTGCATTAACAGTAAACAAATGTATAGGTTGTGCGTTAGCCGCTAAGGTACCACCGATAGTTCATAAACCTTGGAAAAGCTGACCATCCATGGTCACGCATTTATCTAGACTTTGCTGGACGATCATCATAAATCATCATAATTGATAGTTTTTTCCAGATGGCCGGAAGTAAAGCGGGTCAAAAATCCAACGACAGATTACACGATAAGTTTTCTGCATGTAATATTTGCACGTACCAAACATTGTAGTCACAGATAACGGAACACAATTTACTTCAAGGTTTTCAAGGATTTTTCTTAATCGTTTTAGGTAAACTATATAACTACACCACTGTTCCATCCTCAATAAAATGGATTAGCGGAAAGGTTCGTATATACGATAAAGCGTGCCCTTAGACAATCGATAGGGACACCGACGGATAAAGCATGCCAACAGTTCCTGCAAATATACAAGATAACTGAGAACCCAAATACACCGACGAAATTATCGCCAGGAGACTTAATGTTTGCAAGAAAAATAAAAGCACTATTTGATATATTAATGCCAAATCAAGCAGTCGTATATAAAACGACACACACATCACGTAAAAGGTTTAAACCTGGTGATCAGGTATATTTTAAATGTTTTAAAAATAATATGTCATATTGGGAGTCGGGTACGGTAGATAAATATATCGGCGACTATGTCTATATGATAAAAGGTCCAAAAGGGATACACAAAAACACCAAAATCAATCGGGAAAACGTCATAGGAAGGACAACGTACAGGACACACCTGAGAAACAGGAAGCTCCAATTGATATAGTATACGAAACATTTAATATTGAACTACCACAGACCATTTCCGAACCGAGGAGATCGGGAAGGAAAAGAAAGGCTATTAACCCAATGATAATGAACCCCAAAAGAAAAAGATATTGAAATCTACACGACTTCAAATCTTGGGAGGAATGTGTTGTGGAAACGCCCACTAATAAGCGCACGTGGGTTAAAAGATACAGATAAAAGTATCAAGTCAGCAAAACCGGGGAGCTGTGTTCGAACGCCGGATAGGCAAAAACGCATTTGCCGATTGTTCCATGAAAGATTTTAACACGCCCCCTTCCGGACAATCTTCCAGCTGCAGTAAAACTGCACCTTTGTAAATATGTATTATCTTTTCGTTTTAATATATTTGTTTTACCTTTACATTCTGCGTTCGTGTTGTTATTGATACAGACACAACAGTTAACTAAATAAATGAGTTATACATTTTTTATAGTCAATGGAAGGATATAATGAGGTTAATATACAAATTGATCACTTTTTGTTCGTTAAATCCTAATATTTATCGTGTATTTTATAAAATAACCTGTCTGTTATTGATTAACAATGACACCTATACGGTATTACGTACACAAGGAAACCTGGTTGAAATAAATAGTCTTCATAGAAACAATGCTCCTTATCCTATATATTTCTCGACTAAATAGAGACACAACGCCATAATAAAATAAAACTCTCCTAGAATTGAAACCACACATCACAAATGCACCATTTTATCAATCTATGTGCTGGCCGCTATATGCGTACTCAGAATATTCTATCAATGGTCCTCTGTATAGTAATTTGAATAGTCGTTTAGAAATAAACTTTAGCAACAATTAAGAATATGAAAATATTGTTGCATTTAAAAACATAAACTTTATTAGAGTATATTATCTTGATAATGTTATTTATATCCCGAGTATAAATCGGACAATGTTCGCCAATGTAACATCCAACCTTTCTCAGATGTTGTCATGTTTGACAAAGTAGAAATGTGGGTCATTGCGAAGTTTCGTATTTCGGTTTAGTCGAAAGTAAAAAGAAAAAAGTCTATAAAATTCTGAAAGCAGTTGTAAGCGTGAATTTTTTTTTATTTATGTTTATATATATATATATATATATATATATATATATATATATATATATATATATATATATATATATATATATATAACTGTTGTCCTGGCCTTTTCTTTTTCTTGTGAAGTTGAAGGCGATTTTCGGAAAATGATAGATCGGCTATAGGAATCGAATCCACAATAGAGAGAAATCTGTTAAGTGAAGGCGTTGCAATGATCAATTTACTTCTAATTCCGTTGTATCATAGGTGTGACATATATTTCTAACTATTAAGATGATGGAAAAGTTATTTGCGGAATTTTAAATTTTGATTTCAAATAGTTTATTTTGGAATAAGTTTTTGTTCTAATACCTTTAGTTATATATCCTCTAAAGAGGGATTTTCGCTATCTTTAATTGCTTAAATTACAATCGTTTTAAAACAAGTATGTATTTTTTTTCAGAACGTTGAATACAAGATGGAGGAAAGCATATCCGCACATATATTTTATTTGAATTAAATGTAGGTCAAAACGCTGCTGAAACAGCTCGAGATATCACTGAGCGTTTGGCCTAGGGACATCTACTGGACCTCCGTTACTTGTATAAATTAACTTGTATTCTGGTTGAAAAAATATGTTTATTCTCATGGAGCATATTTCGCCAAAATATATTTGTTTAAGCCGATATATATTCATCTGAATCTAAAAGTTAAAAACTGCAAGAACTTTCTTGTAAACCTGATAAAGAATCGCAAGCTACATCGCAGTGTGTAGGTCACTGTGTTTTATCGATGGTTTATTACGCGCGAACACTGCCCTCGAGATTGAACATCAGATATGCATGATATATATATATATATATATATATATATATATATATATATATTTCCCCCCCCGTCCATATATATATATATATATATATATGTATATATATATATATGTATATATATATGTATATATATATATATATATATATATATATATATATATATATATATATATATAATTGTTGAGCTGGATTAAATCCGACGATATGAAATAAAATGGAGGTGGAAGGACCTGGTACTCAACGTTTCGCCCGATTTATGCGGGCTTCTTCAAGAGGGATGGTCATTGACGAGAGAGTCGGAGGATTGGGTCTATATATAATGATGGGGGAGAGCAGCGTGTTTTCCTTATGTAAATTAGATGTCATATATACATGTATATACATTTTATGAGAGAAGAACTAATTAGAGTAAACTAGTGTAGTGGATTACGTCTAAAAGATAAAATATCGTAGAGATTAAAAATTGTGTTTTGAAATATAGCGGTGATAGATTAAATAAATAAAATGACACGAGATTACGAAAGAATCTTTTTTTTTTAATTAGAAATAATTGAATTGGGATAAAATAGCGCAGTAACTTAATAGATGGTGTCTAAAAATAGGAATAGGAGGTGATAAAATGGAGTCTAAAAATAGATAATGATAAAATACAGTAAATAAGTAAAATAAAAATAAAATTAAGTGAAATTACGAATTTTTTTTTTTCGCGTTTAACCGGTGTCTAAGTTGTTTACTTTAATAATTATTTTCGACAGAAAGGGAGCAACGTGGAAAAAAAACCTTTTCTTTGCTTAATAATATTGCTGGAATGGGAGATTATAGCTGACTCAATTAAACGTCGTGTGGATCTGTTATGTATGTGTTTAATATCGATTAGCTGAAACGTTCCCAGCCGGAATATATATATATATATATATATATATATATATGTATATATATATATATATATATATATATATGAAATGTGCTTAAAGTAAAGCAACGGGGGCTTTACTTGACGCACTAACACCCCCCACATATATATATATATATATATATATATATATATATATATATATGTATATATATATAGATAGATATATATGGAGGTGTCCACCAAAAAGTATCAGTTATTTTTAAAGAATATGAATGACTTAAGGTGTTTTATAGTTCAGATAGCTTTTCATTTCAACTTTTATGCACATACTGTGTTACGGTTTTAAAAGCTATGGTGATCTTAATTAAAATGGACTCTTCGTATAGTCGCATTTTGTGCTAATTAATAATGGCTGTAATAAGCATTGACAGTTTCCCATTTAATATCGATTAACTGAAACGTTCCCAGCCGGAATTTGACAAGCAACGAATAGGAACCATTTAGATAAAATAAAAAAGATGCATTCTCATCGAACGAAGGAAATAGGATTAATATAATTAAGTTTAATTTTGTTTTCAATTATAACTTTTAAAGAATTAAAACTGGAATTACAATCTAAAGAAAGTGAAAATATTTGTGGTTGAAGCAAGATGGAAGTGAGATTTAGGCTTTATATCCGGTTGCTACCCAAGGATTCTTTGCATTTTGAAAATCTTTACTGCCGCGAACAGTAAAAAATGTGATTTTGAGTGAATTCACTGAGAGGATAAGTCGGCTCGATTGTATACAATAGTAGGATAGATACGTTTCTGTAATATTAATTGCAGATACAGAGGATTACTCATCAAAGCTTATATTTTATCGGGTACAATTATAGGCTTTACAAATGAAACATATTCAGTATAATATTTTTAACAGATCGTTGATTAGCGTTTATTATATCAGGTATTATTCTGCATTTAATATAGCAAATAAAGATTAAATAAATTTGTATTGTATTTTTAATAGATGAAGGTGCCCCCAAAATATCATATCGTCCTCACGTTTTCATTTTAACGTTCAACATCCAGCAAAACAGAAAGGGAATTCATCTGTCTATGGAAACAATTTTAATTGACTATGTTTGTTTATTGAAGTTGTAAAATAAAATATAAATATTCAGATCTATTAATGTATCGTATATGTTCATCCCATTTTACGGCATAAACCTCTGGAATATATATATATATATATATATATATATATATATATATATATATAGGGGGTGTGGGGGTGTAGATACCGTCCACATGCACTTTTTTGATAGAGCTAGAACCCAGAATTAGATAGGTATCGAGCAATTGCTTCGACAACGTACAACGCCAGAACCAAGTGGGTTTCGATGTACGTGCTCCGACATAGGCGCACACACAAATCGCCGCACGTATGAAGTGTGCAATACTGACAACCTAACCTATGTGTTACGTTGCACTCTATTGGCTATGTCTCAATTTTTATTTTTAATTTATCCAGTTCTACATTCTACTATGTGATAATTAACGCGTTTTATACAACTAAAATAGTTACAGCTCGTATGCAGGCGGTAGATATCACATCTACGAACATTAACTGAAATTAGCCGACTCCCCGGACACGTTTTTGGATCACCCTATTTATTGAGGGGCATCACGTCGCTACAGAGGGTGAACCGATTTTTTCTACATACATCGGAGCACGTCACTGATTAGAGGCAATACATATAAACCCATTTTGCGTCAGACGTTGCCCGGTGTTGATTAAATTGCTCGATTCAATTTCATTCTGGGGTCTAGCTTAATCATAAAAAAGTGGATGGGAACGGGTATATATATATATATATATATATATATATATATATATATATATATATATATATATATGTATATATGTATATATATGTATATATATATATCTTCTTCTTATATATATATATATATATATATATATATAGATGAAATGAACTCATTTTTCCCGTCTGATTTTGACATTAATAGGATTAAAAATCAAGATATTTCATGCAAATATAATATGCACAAATGGCAGAACAATATCTGAGGTGTGTTATAGGCTTATTACTTCTCAAATTCCTCGATAATCTTAGATTTCTATACTTTTTCTGCTGAGAAGTCACGGCCAACATCGGTTAAGATCAATGGAAGTGGTAAAATATTTTCTCTCTAATAAATTCCTCCTCCCCCTGCCACCACTTAACACCGTTTGGGGATCGTTCACAAGGAACATTTGAGAAGAGAACACCGGTATGGCTTCGTAGTTCTTTCATGTGAAGTTATTTAAAATCACTAAACTAAGCTGCAGTGATCTGTGGCGTAGTGGTTAGCGTGCTGGACAATTCACATTATATTTTCACGTTCGCGCCGACCTACCGTAGTCGTGTTTTTTTTTTCCTAAACAACTGGAATGGACTTTTCTTGGTGGCCGAACTGTTAACGTTGCAGATGTTTTTTTTTGTTTTTTTTCACACTTTATTTTCCTACTTTTACTCAGGACTCCGGGTTTGATCTTTCCTACTTACCTACCATAACATTTTTTAAACCCCCCCGTCCCGGAAGCAAACACTCGGGCAATGCCGGCTACCCCCGCTAGTATTTAAATAAAATGGGTTAAGAAATTCCAACGAAAGAAAGATGCATATTTAAATAAGGGAGTAGTCACCAACAATGTGTATTTTTTAACATTATTTTATTATTCCGTGTCTTGGTTTTTCACTGAGCATTATGTTTGGATCATTGTAATAATGTTTTTAAGACATTGAAATCGTTTTTACGCGCGTTTCAGGCGTTCTGTGAAGCGTCCTCGTCAGAAATTATTTTCAAATGTGTTGGAGATGTATAAATGGTGATTTTCGTAGTTTATTCGAAGTGTTTCCAAGGGATGGACGTTTGTAAGTGTTTATTATTCATTGGCATGTTCAATTTTTATTACTCTTTTTATTGGGCATGTCCTGGCTGTAGTCACTCTCTCTTTCTGCTAATGTTTTTTTTGTCTTTTCCTTAAGAGTTGGGTAGGGTGTGTGTGTGGGGGGTATGTTTGTGTGTGTACGTGTGTCTGCGTTTGTGTGTTTGCTTTTATTGGTTTAAGAATGTGTATCCTGTTTTATAGTATTGTGAGGTTATTTTCTTCCTTAGGAAGGTGACTGTGATCCGAGGTCATTACTAATGTGTATGTGTGAGGAGGGGGACAGCTCTTCTGAAATAGGGGTAGCGGTGCTTTCATTCTATTTTGATATTTATTTTGGACACAAAGTCTTGGAAAGGGTTACAATGTTCGTGATAAGATGATGATAAAACACATTTACCTTTTTTGTTTTACGGAATGACGACACAAGGCATCAGTTACAAAATATAGTTCGTTTTGTTATTCTTCAATCGGCCGATAAGTGACGTCAGGAATTACAGCCTTTTTGATTCCTAGGTTTACACTTCTACCATTCGCCTCTAAGAGGCTCCCACTCTCCAACACCAACATCGTGGGTGATCTCTTGTGATTATCTCATCCTCGTCAAATCTTTACTTGCCTGACGCTTCGAACACACAACATCCTATATTGAGAAATCTCTTTTGTTTATGATGTAAGGCGTGTGTTTTTCAAACGTACCTAATTTACACGTGGCTTTACATATGTTTGTCCAAGCACATGTTTCGCAAACAAAATACTCCTCAATTCTAATTCTAACCTATTTTAGACAATATATTTGCATTGCTCATTCTTTTAACTGACATATTTAATATCAAGATTTCTAAAGGTATGGACAATGGATTCTTTTTAAGACATAAACAATATTTAACTATTTCTAATAGAATTAACAATGGAATTTCTAACATTCCATTCCCGATTATCTTTAACACTTGCTTACAGAGTTCGATTCTAACCTTATCTTATATTATTTTCACGTATCTCGTATGTCTTCTTACTTACAGGATACGGGGTCCGCCCTTCCATGTAACAGCTATGACTTTAGTAAAATTGGCTGTTTATTCTTCAATTCGATATTTCGATTATCAAATATCGATAATTATCGAAGACATTCTAATAGAGTAGCTATATATTATCACTCTCAATCACAGTACTTATATTTGAGAAAATAAATCAACAAAATCGGCACAGCCGTTTAAGAGTCAATAATGAACGAATCCCACACGCACATGATAAGTCAATTTGTATATTATATATATATATATATATATATATATATATATATATATATATGTATATATATATGTATATACATATATATGCATGTATGTATGCATATATATATATATATATATATATATATATATATATATATATATATATATATATGGTAAGTTATGAAATATATGTTTGCAAAGTAAGATACACCTATATTTGCATTTCATCGCCATGCTTGTTCGTCAGGGTAAAGTTACTAGATGCGTTGTAGCAAAGTCTTTGACATGAAAATTATTTTTAGCCTACCTAGCTTATCTTAAATAATGCTATTCGAAAACTAGTTTATATCTTTGGGAACTTTCTATTTTATTCTTATCTATGATTGTTACATAAGTTTGTAAATGTATGGATTGAAATTAAAAATTATTGAAACACCTAATTGCACATAGAATAACTAACAATGCTATATTCACAACAAATAGATCATCATTGTTACTAAAAATTGCATCGGTATGTATTGCATTTTTTGCCTCACATCTTTTCCTGGATTTAGTTTAAATTTTCCTATGATCAAATTAAATCATTTAACCTTCACAATCTCTAACGTGGCCCTGTTACTGGAAACCTTTAATTTGGTTTCAATGTCGTAATAATAAAAATATATTGTTTTAATTGTATTTCTACGACATTTGCGGATAACTTATAAAACCCCTGTTAGCAAGAGTATCTTAGAAATACCTTTCTGTAAAACGTTGTCCTTATGATAATGTTCCCACAATGCATCGCTATATAGTATAATAATTTTAATGAAAAACAATACAAAAGTGTATTGAGTATTTTTGCGGACGATACCTCGATTTATAACAGACGTGATGGAAAACGAACTAACACGTATCAAAGCCATGAGGAAAACCTTGGAGGAATACCTCTAATCTGTAAAATTAGGAGAAAATAAAATACATTGTGACATACAAAGCTGCAAAGAATAAGCTTCTTTTAATAAATATAAGATACCTTCTCAACAACAAATATTCATAACTAATGATGCATTACCTGAAATTATTTCGTTCAACCTCTTCCGCAAAGAGTTAACGATGAATATTAGTTGAAACACATATTGAAAATATTACTAATGCTGCCGTAAAGAAGGTGGGCTCTCTCTCTCTCTCTCTCTCTCTCTCTCTCTCTCTCTCTCTCTCTCTCTCTCTCTCTCTACCGTTCTCGAAAGTTATTACACCTGAAAGTGTGTTTAACCTCTAAAAGGCCACTTTTCACCAAGGTTTATGGCATTTTTGCCACATTTGAGCTAGTGCTTCTTACACTAGTCCTTCATTATTAGACAGGGCTCAAATGAGAGTAGCCAACTTAATGCCCTACACTGTCAAATAGGCTTCAACTGATGTGTCTTCGCCGACATTTTTCATCGCTCTAGATATATTACAATTATTTTAATGGTAGTTTATTTGACCAAATGCAGGTCTTTGCACTTACTCGATGTGAGAGCACCTGCCATCACGACAATAGCGAAATGCAACCCCTTACCCAAGAAAAATCTTCAGATGCAATATTACCTTCTACTCTAATATGTTCTTTCCTCGGCATGTAATAATTTTAAACTGCTTTCTGTGTTCATGCTTCCGTTACTCCAGCAAATTACGCCGTACATACATCAAATTAAGACTATGCCTTGTTGAGCTGAAAATACAATAAAAACATCTTATATAAATATGTGCATATATATATATATATATATATATATATATATATATATATATATATATATATATAATCGGGGTAAGAGACTGGTTAGGAATCAAATAAAAAATCCTGATAGATATAACTTGAAGTAATACTTTCAGGGCGATCCTATCCAAAAACGAGAAGCTCAATATTTAAGAACAGAGCAATATATAAGTTTAGTGGTTATATTTAAATTCTGAAAAAACAACAACATGTAGACACATATATTCGATTAAGTTTTTATTGTTTGACAAATGAATATATAGGCTATATAGGAATCAACATAACCCCTACTATATATTCCATTTGTCAAACAATGAATTCTTAATTCGAATATATGTGTCTATATGTTTTTTCAGAAGTTAAATATAACCACTAAACTTAAATATATATATATATATATATATATATATATATATATATATATATATATATATATATAATTCGAAAATCATTGCATATGAAAAAAACAGCATTCTTCGGACAATGAAATAAAGTTCAATAACCGATAAGCATAGCGCATTTGTTATATTTTTCAAAAAAATTAGTTTCGTATACATCGATGGTATTTGTATTTTTCACAAATACATTTTTACACGAATTTTTATTTGTTTCCGCGTGATAATGAGCACAATGTTGACTATGATGGGGAGGTTATTTTTACGGATGCAGTAATATGAACAGGGAACTATGTTTGCTTTTTTTAATACAAATATTTTCATTATCAGCTTTTTTTCAAAATTTGATTGCGAAGAACATTACATATTTATATAATTAACTTATTAATCAATATCTTGTATATATATATATATATATATATATATATATATATATATATATATATATAGTAATATAGTATGAGATATAATTGTATACAGAGAGAAATGATATATATATATATACATATATATGTATATATATATATATATATATATATATACTTTGCCGATAGTAATAGAATAATGGCTACAATTGCCATATCTAAAATACTGCATATATTCGTACACACAGACCCACCCACACATCCTGCCACACACCATGCCACACACACACACACACACATATATATATATATATATTTGTGTGTACAAAATTTAATTTATATAATTAAATAAAAAATATATATCTATTTTCAAAATTTGATAATCGTGTGCACTTTCATTTTTAACTTTACTTAAAAGAAAACCGAAAAATATTATTGTGAGGAGGTAATTGTTTTTAGAAACCACATTATGTTTTCAAATCTCCTATTTTAAAAACCATGTGTTTATTGGCCAATTAAATTAACTCCTGATTCAGTCGTAGCATTTACAGTACTCATTTTTAAATTCATTTAATTCCTGAAATGTATACTTGCTACCTCGCTAAATGTTTTCTCTTGTTTTTCTTTTGTTTTATTTATTTATATTTATTTATTATGTCTTATTTTTATTGTTTTTGCAAACATTCTATTGTATTTAGATGAAATTCGTTAACTCCCCTTCCCCTCGTAAGAGTAAAACAGCTTCACTCTTGCTATACTCCAAGTAAACTAGCGCTAAAAAGCCTGGCAACATGAATTTCAAAATCTACAACAAACCGGGATTTTCCCTACATTAGAAGAAGATTGGACTTTATTTAAGTAATACACTTATATTTTCAATTACTATGAGCTCTTTTGTATTGAAAATGTGGCGTTCTTGATAGATATACCAAAACACTGAATATAGTCCCTGTTGCCACAACTGGACTGGCATGCAGTAGTTCAACTATAACGTGAACCAACATCTTGCTGCCCAACTCAACACATAATAACCCTGTAGCTTATGTGACCTGACAGTAGCGCCCTACATACAAGTGGCGATGTGCATTTTTTTTTGTGGGGGGGGTGAAAATGGAATAAAAAACAGACTCTCTAAAGTCTGAATATTTACACGTATTCTCGTGATAGTAATTAATAAAATTTAATAGTAAATACGATAAATATTAAAACAATAAATAATTGTCAATTCCTGTTAGTTTAAAGTCTCATCAAATATAAACCATTACCAATTCGTTGACCAGTCTCATAATAACCTCATCAAATTATTAGTAGATTACTCTTGAAAAATAACTTATGGTACATATTATCTGTGCCGAAGCATAGTAGTTTAATTTTCTTCTGTCTGATTAAATTAAAATGACATAAATGTATGAATTATTTCATAACATCATCATACAAATGCACGTATCATATTTCACTGCACAGGCAAACATAACTTATTTAATGACAATATATTTAGGACGAGCGATTCGTTTCACAAGACACAAAATTATTCATTGAGGAAACATAAGTAGTCATAGGCTGTCATAATTATGGCGTAGTAATCATAAATCGGATCGTTTTGGTAAGAAATCGTTTATCCAAGCTCGATTAAACAGATGTGTATGTCGTGTTGTCAGTGTTGATTACAACCAATCCTATGGAATTTTCTTACATTTTACAATGGCCGACGGAAAATATATGACAGAAAAGCTGCAGAAAGAACACTTCTCTTTATATGAAGATGAGAATCCGTGACGCGAGAGCCAATCATCATCCGGACACTCTCAAATATGAACAATGTTCTATAATATCGATTTAGATAAAAGCACCTCTAAACGCTCCGGTTGTATCATAGAAAATATAATATAAATTTTGTTGAGGATCTGTTACTTAGACATAACGGAAATATTGCTGAAGATGCAAAAGTTCAGTGTAAATAATCTTAACGAATATACAGAAAATGATATATATATATATATATATATATATATATATATATATATAAAGCTGACCGTCTGTGCGTGTGTGTGTCTCGTGACGAATAAGCTCCTATTAGGCTGACTATTATAGATAATTGTTCACATATAATGATAGAAGATGTATCGAGACACAGAAATGGGTATGTTTATTCTGGCATAATGATGAATCATCAAAATTTTGGGGTCTGCGTGCGCGGCTGCTTAACAAAGTATGGACATAATTAATAAAAAAAAAAAAACGATTACATGTGTTTTTGATATAGATGGACATAATATTACTTTGATAAGTATGTTTTAACTTAAATAGGATGGTATAATAAAAATGTGGGGTCTGCGTTCGTGTCTTGCCTCCATAGAATGAAAATAGGCACAGACTTTAATAAAGACTTTTCATATCTATCTGCGTAAGTATACTTTGATAATTATGTTTCAGTTTGAAAAAAATAGTGTAATGTAAAATTATTGGGTGTTTGCTCGCGCCTGACCTCCATAGAATGAAAATATGTCACTAAGTTTAACAAGTTTATTTTTTTAAATATAGAACCACAGTATATTGTGATAAGTGTTTCATTTTGAACAGGTATGGTATAATGAATTATGAGGTTTATCAATTTAATTTTCTTTCATCATGTTTGGCTTTGGTTTTGATAACTCAAATCCGAAGCTATCTCTTTACAACCCTTCCTTTTCATAACCTATCATACTTTCATACATACATACATACATATATATATATATATATATATATATATATATATATATATATATATATATATATATATATATATATATATATATATACTAGCAAAGGTACCCGCCGTTGACAGCCTACAGAAAATGGCACTGATTTATGAAAGTATGATAGGTTATGAAAAGGAAGGGTTGTAAAGAGATAGCTTCGGATTTGAGTTATATATATATATATATATATATATATATATATATATATATATATATATATATATATATATATATGTAAGTGTGTGTGTGAGCTACCTTGCAGCCCGGTGTTGCCCGGTCGTACAATAGGTTTACGAATGATATTTACTTCATGCAGATTGCGTATGTATTATTATATAATCCAATCATCCTCTGAATATTATATATGAAGAGAGGTAATTTGTGCGGTGGACGAATTTGCAAAAACATCTTGAAAAATAGCAATGATCACGCCGCAAATGTGGGCACGGGTGTCATCCACATATACTTACATACGCATTAATAAGGGCTCACGTACCCGGGCGAGTGGCCCTAGGTAGCCGTGTTTATAGAGTTTGGGGAGGAGTTTGAGGTAGTTTATATGGGGATTTAGTGCTGTAGTTATTGTTCTAAGTTGGGGTACTTGTTTTTTTAGGGTATTATCGATCAGTTTAGGCGAAAGGCTATATTGGGGTGTCATACTCTAAGGTATGCGTCTATGCACATGAGGCATCGGTTGGTTCTACATTTCCACGTGTACTTACATGTGCAGTTGTAAATCCACATAGTTATATGCAAACAATTTCTGTGTTAAGTCGTGGAGGTTGCATGTAGGGTGTGTTGGGTTGGACGGGGGCGTTGGCGATGAGGAGGGGAATTGATGCATGCTGTTTACATACGGGTGTGAGAGCGTGCAGCTGTGTATATATGTCGAAGTATGTGTTCACGAGTATTGGTATCTGTATGTGAGCATGCGCTTGCATGTATGTGTGGGGTGCAGGGATGCCTGGATATATATGCGCATATAGTCCCGTATAATCGCCTCCTTAGGGGCAGGGGCGTCGATGTGTGTATGTATCCGTGTATGAGCGCATCCATGCCTGCAAACACATATCCAATTTTAGCAACCTCATAAAAAAATATTTGACGTAAGCGGGAGCAACGCGTGTGTCTATGCATGCAGGCGCACATATCTGCAAATATGTATACGTCAGGGCGGAGATGTATGTGTACATGTGATTGTTTCTTTTAAGTATATATCTGTGTACGTGCGCATGTGTGTACCCGTGCCCGCGGCCGCTAGCTAACCGTCTCCAAACAATTAACAACATGATAAATACTAAAAAAAAAAGTAAATAAACCGGATCATAGCTCCCCCGCCCCAAACATAAGCGAACAGCCAACAGGTCAAGACATACTTACCAAGAAATCATCTCACGAACGAGACGCAAAAAACTTTAAGACTAGAATTTTAAAGTACACCCTCCTCCTACACACACATATTCCCCTTTCCCTCCATGTATCCCTATGCCTCCGCCAAACCAGAAATGACATTTACAGACCCTCCCTTACAAGTTCCTTAAACACCAAAACTAAAACCCTACTTACATAGCAAGCGCCCCCTCGCACCTTCCCCTTGTCCCTTCCTCTCTTTTGTCCGCCCTCCTCTCATCCCCTGACCTCATTCACTATTTCACTCGTTCATCCAATAATAACCAACATTTCTTATAAAGTCTGAGGAAGCTACAGACTGCCAAAAAAACGGGCGGGTAGCTGAAACAAGAATGTAACTTAACAGAAAGATAAGGTAATAAAAAATAAAACGTAAGTATATATATATATATATATATATATATATATATATGTATTTATATATATATACATATATATATATATATATATATATATATATATATATATATGCATAAGATAAACAAGTTTATGTTAAGACAAATAAATAGAATTCAGTTTTTCTTATTTCATGGAATTGCAACTAATGGTTTAATGTGAAGAGACGACATTTTTAGCAATGACCTCCCTTAGCAGTCTATAAATACTGCTAGTTTTCAGTAGATAAAGACTAAAAAATATAAAGCAGTTATTGGAAAGCGGACAGAATAGAGGAAAGAAACACGTCAAAAGCATTTACCAAATGAAACAAAATTTGATAAAGAAAATAAGTTTAATTAAATGAAAAAATGTTTGAATAGTCCAACCATATAATATATTAAAATGAAAGTAAACTCCAGCATATTGTAGATTGCAATTTGAAACTAATCACTTGACAAGTTAAGTTGAAAAAGCAAAATAGTAAATTCAGCTCCGGTAAAAAAAAAATCCTTGAAGATTTGATTAGTACACAGAATTTAATGAAGAGATTAATAGCAGAGGAAAAATATATTTAAAGGATAGAGAGAGACATTATACTCATATTACAAATTTCAGCATTTTTCTTGCCTAAGAACTTCAAGGGTACTTAGACGAAAAATAAGGGTTTAAAAATGAAAAAGAAAAAAGACAAAAATAAACAAACACGACCAAGCACCCCCACATATATATATATATATATATATATATATATATATATATATATATATATATATATATATATATATATATATACATATATATATGTATATATATATATATATATATATATATATATATATATATATATATTGGCAGCAATTAATATTTAGACTCGTCTGATTAAACACGACAGTTTGTTCCTTTTTGCTGTCTTTCTAGATTGTTTTTCCATTTGCCTAGCGGCCTCTGTCATCTTGACATACATATTATAGAAATTTGCGCAGATAAGTTGTTGTTTTGCCATATTTTTCTCAAGAACTTTCTATCGGTATATCCAATTATCCTCAAGATAAAACTCCCAGTTTAATAATTAAAAAAATAAAATACTATCACCACACTAAGTTAAACTAATGTAGTGTATTAATTTATTTGCCCCTTCGAAGAATGTCTACATCCCACTATTAAAAGTCATACAACGAATACATACGCCACACAAAAACAACACTCTCCTGACGACTAAGCTATCATTCCGCATGTCAGTACAGTTGTGGAAGCAGGAACTCTGAAGGGAATTCCAAAGTCCAGCGGTTTGGGAAGAAACTACTGGAGTAGAAGGCTCTCTTACATCTCTTGCATATTTAAGATAACGACGGACAGGTAATAAAAGATAGACGATGATGAAAGGGAGAGAAGATGGAGAATACATTTATAAAATGGCCAGTGCGTGGATGCTAATAACATATATCGTAGGAGGAGAGAGGGGGACACATTACTCAAGATGGGATACACAAAGTTCATTTATAACGATGATCTCACATTACGTTCAATTTGGTAGAATTATGACACGAAGATGGCAGTTAGAAAAATATATTTATTCCATTTGACTGGTCGAAATGATGATGATATCCAGGAATTCAAAGTCGACTACATGATTAAAGGTTTCCGCTGGGCTTCTAAAAGGGGACCTTTTCTGACTACCTTGGTTGACTGCTCTCTCTACCCGACTGCCCTCTTCTTCGACTGAACTAGCTCCTATATTGAGACTTCTATTTCTGCCGTGACGTCATACGTGTGTCTGTAAACGTTATCGACCCATGTGGCTTGAACATGCGTAGTTCGCCACATGTTTCCAAACAATTTCTGCAGACAAAGAATTCTCCTTAACCTAATTTTCGAGCTAACTTATATTCCAATATGTTTTTAATTGCTATTGTTTGTTTCTTATCTAGCTGACGTTATTTTAATCCAGTTTTTATAAAAAAAATTTAACAATCAAAATATCTTTTACAACATATCTAAACTATTTTATGTGAAACTGAACAATGCTAAATTTCATTTCTGAACCTTGCTTACAAATCCAAATCTCGGTCTATCCTCATCTTATTTTGAATAATCTAATGCATTTCTTGTGAAAACTTTCTTGTAACATCCCTAACACATCTAGGGAGTTCAACTGTGAAGGGCTGCTTGTCGGGTTTGTCAGAGGTATTTACGTCGAGGGGCTACAAATGATTGCAGTTCGTCAGAGCTTTCACCATTAAAATACTTGTAGAACAGGCAGAGGGATGCTACATTTCGTAGATAGAACAAAGGCTGAAGCTTAGGTAACAGTTAAGGACCTATTTGGTTAGCGAATTTCTTTTTGATCTTGTCTACGAGTGAGAGACTAGTTGCAGATGCATTAGCTTAGATATGACAACAATACTCAATACATGGGCTAATGGTGGCCTTTTAGAGGTACAGGATATTTTCGGGCCTTAGTAGCTTTCTAGCACGGCAGAGAGACCCTATATTTTTCGTAGCTCTCCTGGCAATGCAATCAATGTAATTTTTCCAACTGTTTTTATCCTGTTAACATTAGTCCGGAGAGTTTTAACGATGTACTTCAAGATAAAGATTCTTTGGCCATTGATATGTGTGGTAGAGAAAGTTTCTAGGAGTTTAGTCTTGGCAGCATTGAATGTGCCCGTTCATTTTTGTCTCCATTCCACTGCTGATTGGAGGTCGTCCTGTAGTGTTTCTGCCATTTCTCTAGATATGTGTTCATTTTTTTTCCTGTCGTGTCGGTTATAGAGTGTGGTGTCATCAGCATATATACCCATCTCACAAACAATTTTGTCAGGGAGGTTATTTATGAATCTCAGGAATAATAGAGGTCCAAGGATGGATCCCTGGGGCACTCCCGCATTTTATGAGACTGATTAGATATACGGCCATCGATGACAACCTGGTTTTTCCCTTATCTAAAAAGGATTTAATTATGTTAAGTATGTTGTCAGGGATACCGTATGATATATTTTCCTTAGAAGACCTTCATTCCATACCCTGTCAAAAGACTTAAATATATCTAAAGCTATCGCTCTAGCCTCCTCTCCTTTGTCAAATGAATTGTATATACGCTCAGAGTTTGTTAGGATATCTGCCGTGGAACGGGCTTGCCTAAATCCATATTGCTGGTCAGTCAGAAGTTTAGCGTCTGTAAGATGATAGACTAGAGGTTGGTTAATTACGAACTCAAATATTTTAGCGAAAAGTGGGAGGAGGCTAATGGGACGGTAATTTACTTGGCCGGTTCTTGAATACTGGTAGCACAGAAGCAGTTTTCCAGCAGACAGGAAAGCAGGATTCATTAAGGCAGTTGTAAAATTTGGAGAGAGCCGGACGTATTTCGGCGGAGCACTTTTTTAATAGCACAGTCGGTATGAGATCAGGTCCACATTCTTTTGAAGTATCAAGATTTTTATGGTGGCATGTACCTGAGAATGTGTGATTTCCAGATCGGCTAGTGTGTCGTCTGTCCGCAGAGGAAAGTCAGGGGGTAGCAGGGTCAAGTGTGGTGTTGGAGGCAAACGGACTGGCAAGCATATTAGCCTTTTCGGCTGCTGAGCAAACAACCTCATGATTGTTAAATTGTAGGGGAATTGTTGATTGCCCATTATTTACTACACTTATGTAGATTTTCCAGAAGTTACATGTCCCTAATTTCTTTGCTTTTTTCCCTAAACCCTCCTGAACCCACCTTTATACTCAGTTTAAAAAAATATAAATATACCAATCCTCATAAGAATAGAAAACAACAATTGTTCCTGGTGATAAACGGGTACACCGATAAAAAGCGCCTGAGAATATATATATATATATATATATATATATATATATATAATTTTTAGAGCAGGATAGACGACATAATCATATTTAAGCAAACAACGTTACAGTTCACAAGAGGAACGAAAGCCAACAAACTGAAAATAAAATACTTAGTGCTCGCTCTCATCAATTATACACATCCGAAATCGTGATTCGATACTCGGATTTCTTGCATACGAGGCGAGTACTCTGCTACTGAAGCAAACGAGTCACACAAATGCATGCCTATTATCTAATCAAAATCAAATAGACTGCAGCTTTACAGAAATATGGAAAGGACTTATTCTTTGCAAACAAGCAAGGTGATTATTGATTCAACACGGAGTAAACATGAAGCCGCAAATTAGAATTTTACACTCGTTAAGAGGATGCTATTCCATATGATAAGCTAACAAGCAATTAATAATATAATTTTGAGATCGTGTGAGGTGGTATAATTATTCCTACAGTCAGGCAAGGAAGAAACTGACAACAAACATAAAAGCTAACAAAGCAGAAATCAAAGCGTACAGTTTAGAGTTCATTTTGGCAAAATAAAGAAATACATTTATGCCATAAAATATACACCAATTATTTTTAATGTACTGAGAGTATCGTTTCATGAAGTCTATATTAAACAAAATCATGTAAAAGGAACTGTTTAAGCATTGATAGACGAAAAAAAATAATAGAAACGTAATATTATGTAAAAATAGAAACAAAGCGCGAGGGTAAATTACATATATTGTTTGGAATACTTTCGTAACATTTTGTAGCAGAAACCTTCAATTCGCAAATATATATATATATATATATATATATATATATATATATGTATGTATATGTATATATATATATATAAATTACGATAGTAAACACTATTCTATAATAAATTCTAAAAATTATATAATATTACAATTTTGTATTATTTTGATATAGATTCATAACTTCACACCGTACGTTTGAATAAACAGTATATATATATATATATATATATATATATATATATATATATATAGAGAGAGAGAGAGAGAGAGAGAGAGAGAGAGAGAGAGAGAGATTAAGTAAGATGATTGATAATTTATAATTAACATTAAAGATTAATAATCGGTTTCACAAGAAAGAATAAACAAAATACATAAATTGTACGATCGTTTCGAAAACGATGTTTTTATTTAGATAGACAATAAGTCTTGGACAATAATTTGGGTGGGGTACAGACACCAACATTAATACTAGCATTTTTTAAGTAATGCAGATATATCTGGCAAATATTTAAAATACACATTATTGGAGACCCCCCTCATTTATATATATATATATGCAGTATGCAGTCATACATATATATATATATATATATATATATATATATATATATACATGAGGGGGGAAAATAAGTGTTGGACACATGCCATTATTCTTTATTTAACACATATTTTATGCAGCGAATGATGTGAAAATTTAACAAGAAATAGTTACTAATTTAACAATGACAAATAACTTTAGAAATCGGAAGAATTTGGTGTCGATTTTATATGACTAGCATTACTGTTGTGCAGTCATAATGACTTAAATTTAAGTTTTAAATAGAATAGTTAAGTGTCCTTTGTCAATTGTGCGTTAAACAGGAACACTTACTACTAACACGCTACTATGTAATTTTATATACAAGTTATTTGTGTGTGTTTGTAGGTCCCTTCTCTCATAGGTTCAGAAACAATCCACAAAGCTGGCAGCGTTTTAAATATATGTTATACAGTAAGTCATCCCTTAATATCAGAAGTCGAAGATAGCCTATATTAAAATAATAATTCCTTTTTATAGATTAAAAAATGATTTTTTACAGGGAAATATTTAACCTTATATCGGCGAGGAAGATAATAAAATCTAAACAAATCATTTTTTCTTGTTCTAGAATTCAATTTTCGATAAAAAGAAGTAAGATTTAAACTAACAGCCGACCATTTCTCCGTTTCCATATTAAAACATAAACATTAATCTGAAGCGATGTTACCAAGGGATCCATCTTCGAGCCAAATATTCAGCTGTAGTGATATTGAAAACAAACACAGACGTAATTTTATGAACGATACCATTATTATAATTTATTCCACGGCAAATTATTTCATGTAATATCCAATGCATGAATTGAAATATCATATTTTATCGTATTGCACGAGCGAGCAATGCCGGACACTGAGCTAGTATCAATTAACTTACTGTTGATTTTACATGTCGGGATGTTCAGCCTTTGTGGTATTTCAATATATTGTATTTAATAATTTGCAATAAAATGAAGCTTGTTATATATAAATAGATATAAAGAAAAATAGTACAATTAATAGGGATATTTCAAATATAATGTACTAATATAACATTATTAGAATATTTTGCCACATTTGGGCTGTGCCACATCTGGTGAATCGGCCAACCCGCTTTAGCTTCTGGACAGGGTTAAAAATCTGTCGGAAACCTAATATGTCCTGACCTATCAACTTAATTTCAACCTATCCCCCATCGCCGAAACCTGACTTCCTTGTGGTTGTTTATAAGCATTCCAGTTGCAAGGGCGCTGCAAGTTCAATGCGCAAAATGCTGCAAAACGTGAACAAAAAAAAATGGGCCATGATTAAAATTGGAACAAAAAAAATGGGTCATGATTGAAATTGGAAAGAAAACAATTTTTAAAATTTTATCGCTTGTTTGCTAATAATTAGCTGTTATTTAGTATTTTTCAGATTATTAGTATTAAAGATGAGTCCAAGAAAAGTAAGACGACATCTAGACGAAAAAATTAAAAACCGAATTGCAGGATTACAACAGGCAAATTTGACTTACAAGCAGATTTTCGACATTTTGAAAGAAGAAAAGGTGGCAACATCTCTTTCAGCTGTGAAGTAAATTGGGCAAAGGTTCGAAATTGAAGGCACAGTGAGCAGGAAAGTTGGTTCTGGTCGCCCCAGAGCATCCACAATGAAGGACGATCACAAGCTTAAAATAACCGTTTTGAAGGATCGCAAAAAAAAAAAAAACGTATGTTGGTCATAGCAAACAATTCGAAACAGTAAAAGGAAATTCTCTTTCTAGAGTGACAATATCCAGAAGGATGAAGGAAATGGGATTTTCATCAAAAAGATGTGCAAAAAAACCCTTGTTAACTAAGAAGAACAGCAGCGACAGAAAGACATTTGCATCATGTCATGGTACGAAAGATGCAGATTGGTTTAGAAATGTTTTCTGGTCAGACGAATCAAGATTTTGCCTTGCCAGTGATGCCTCTGAACGTTGCATCCGAAGATCCGGAGAAAGATTTTCACCTAATTGCATAAACACCACAGTAAAACATGGAAACGGAGGAATAATGGTATGGGGGACCTTTTCTGCTGCAGGAGTTGGGGAAATCATCAGATGTGATGCGTCAATTAATGCCAAAGAATACATTCAAATATTAGAAAGAGGTCTATTACCAAGCATCCAGAAGTTAGAAATGAACAATGACATTGTTTTTCAACATGATAATGCCCCTGCACACACGGCAAACGTCACAAAGAAGTGGCTTACTGATAATTCAATTGATGTGATGTTTTGGCCTGGCCAAAGTCCAGATTTAAACTCAATGGAAAATATTTGGGCTATAATATCTCGTGCATTAGTTAGAAAAACTTTTTCCAGCAAAGAAAAATTATGGGAAGCAGTACAAAGAGAATGGAATAACATCTCTTCACAGTGCTTTAAGATGGTTGAGAGTATGATAAAAAGAATTGATCTTTTAAAAAGATCTAAGGGCAATTCCATTCCATACTAAGGTTTTATTAAAGTAAATATCTTGCTCTTTATATTTTTTACTCATTTTCGTTTATTATTTAATTGCATTTTGTGTAATGCAGCTTTTTGTGCAATAAATTGTGAATTTCTTTCCTGGCCCATTTTTTTTGTTCATGAGTGTATACTGTAAAAATGTCTAGATATCGTAAGGTCTTGTACTCACATAGCTTTTTCATTTTGACTGCTGCACTTTAGAATTTCCTTCAAGGCCCGTGCTTCCCTTTTTTTCTAAATTGCAGGAATACAAATGTAATGTAAACAGATATCTTGCAGACAAAATTCTTAAATAATACATCTGCAAAGCTTGTTCCAAACGGTAGTTTCTTACGACTAAATGTGTGGTATGACAATAAAAAATATCTCATCGTGTAAAAAGCCGTATACATATGTGCAGCATATAAGTCTATTTTTTTTATATAATTTAATACAGAGGTGTACGAAGAGTAAATCACCCAAGAAGTTATATGAAAAAAAATGTCAGTTTTGTATATTGCAACCTACACACACACACACACACGCACACACACGCACACACACGCACATCCATATATATATATATATATATATATATATATATATATATATAGATAGATAGATAGATAGATAGATATTTTTTATTAAATTTTCACCCCAAACAAGGCACATTGACAATTTTATGTAGGGGGCTGCTATCATGAATATAATCTACTGGGGTACTATGTGGTAAGTTGGGCAGCAAGATGTCGGTTTACGTTACACTTAAATTTTTGCAGGTATGTACAGATGGAGAAGCAGGAACTCGGAAGGGAATTCCAAAGTCTAGCGGCTCCAGGGAAGAAATTACCGGAGTAGAAGGCTCTCTTACATCTAAGGAGCTCTACTGTGAAGGGGTGTGATTTAGCTGCTTGTCTGGTTTATCGGTGGTATTTACGTCGAAGGGTACGAGTGCTCGCAGTTCGTCGGAGCATTCACCGTAAAATACTTGTAGATCAGGCAGAAGGATGTAACATTTCGTCGATGTGACAGAGGCTTAAGTTAAGATGACAGTTAAGGACCTATCAGGTTGGCGACTCTCTTTTTAACCTTGCGAGAGACTAGTAGCAGATGCACCAACACACCAATACTCCATACATCGGCGAATAATGGCCTTATAGTTGTCCAGGATATATTTGGGCGTTAGTAGGTTTCTAGCACGGTAGAGAGAATCTATCTTTTTCGCAGAGGTCCTGGCAATGCTCTCAGTGTAATTGTGTCAACTGATGTTTCCTGATAACGTTAGGCCGAGGAGTTTTAACTATGTCCTTTAAGATAAAGAGTATTTGGCCATACCTGGGGGTGGTGTAGAGAAGGTTTCATGTAATTATTGCAAGAAACAAGTTTAGTCTTGGTAGCATTGACGGTGAGTATCCATTTTTGTCTCCATTCCACTACAGATTGAGGTCATCTTCTAGTATTTCTGCCACGTCTTTAGATATGTGTTTATTTGTTTTCCTGTCGTGTCTGTTATAGGACGTGGTGTCATCAGCATATATACCCATCTCACAGATAATTTTGTCAGGGAGGTCATTTTGAATATTAGGAATAATATAGGTTCAAGGATAGACCCTTGAAGCAGTCCCGCAATTATATCGTATTGCTTAGATGTACGACCGTCAACGACAACCGGGGTTTTTCTCTTATCTAAGAAGGATTTAATCATGTAAATTATTCTCCCAGTGATACCGTATGATCTGATTTTCCTAAGAAGACCTTTAAGCCATAACCTGTCAAAAGCCTTATATATATATATATATATATATATATATATATATATATATATATATATAGGTTTGTGGATGTTTGTGTGTGTGTGTAATTAGTATAAATGAAAAACAACGTAATTTATTGATGTAATATACCTTGCATGTAGATTCAAGATTTTCTCTGTCAAAACCAGTAATAATAGTAAAATACAGACAAAGTCGAGACCTCTCTCGAAACTGCCAAATAGTATATGGTGGCACTCGTCATCTCAAAATTTCAGCTGTTTTATCTATTTTTAAAGTAATCTGCGAGATGCTTTATTATTATCATCATAGTCATCATCAGCAACAACATGAAGTTGTATACAACTATTTATACATATATATATATATATATATATATATATAATCATATGTACATGAGTATATACATATATGTGTTTATACATATGTTATGTACAAATATGTTTAAAATTTGTGTCTTTTAACACGACATATGAGTCTATTATATTTTAACGCATAAAGTATACATATATGTGAATAATAGGAAGATAGTACTCACTCTCCTCCGAACAAGTTGAAATGAGTATAAAACATCGTTGCGCATCATCGTTTAAGATGAGATTCCTTGCTCAAAGCATATGGGCATTTTAACACATGTATATGGGCATGTTAAAACATGTTATATATAAGTTTTAAAACATTATATATATATATATATATATATATATATATATATATATAAGTTTATAGTTTTGTATTCCCTATTTATACTGAGAAAAACATTTTGCATTTTATATACATATTTTTAACTTGTTATGATTTCTAGTTCCTTGAAGTTTTTCGTCTTTTTACTTATACTGCTTCTCTGAAGTAGGCCTTGCATTCTAATCAGAGAATTCCGTATTAATACTATTTAATGTCCACATTTGTTCAATGAATGTTTGATTGAATGGCGGGATTTGATAATGAATATGTAAATATTTCAAAAGCTTTTAAATTAGCGATTATGATATATAGGTTTTGGATAATTTTAATAATTTGCTTATTTTATGATTGCCAGTATCTTAGATAGTTCACCGCATGAACCGTTTGCTGTAATTTATATCAAACAGATCTCAAAAAAATTATAGTAGCAAATAGACTATATATATATATATATATATAAAGCCGTTTGAAATATTGATAATATACACTAAAGTAAGATATGATATTTCGGGACATGTATACCTTACTTTATATAGATTAAGAAAAGTAGGGAAATAGAAACATACACATATAATACGCAGTGAAACATTATATTAGTAAGCATATTTAAAATGTAGTCAGAACTTTATAATAAATCCCAGTAAAAATATGGACCGAAGGTTAAATAATAAAAGATTGAACTCCGAAATTGAAATATCCTTCGTAGAATCTTGTGGATCAGCAATTCATCAATGTGTATATTCTTGACTTTCAACATGCGTCTTTCATTTTTGGTTCGATATACTGTGAATTACGTTTCAATTCACCCAATAATCTTTACCAATTTACTGGAAATTCGAGGCAGCTGATAATATATATATATATATATATATATATATATATATATATATATATATACATATATATGTATGTATGTATGTATGTATGTAATAGGAAAACAAAATTGTAAATACTTAAATGATTAGTCGGTAAACTTGGATTTTAATTGTACTTATATTATAGATTTTAAATTAATGTATTATATATACATTTTTAAAAATTATACTTTATAAATGTAATTTACAATCTATTTCAAATTTAAAACTATAGAAAAAATAATAATGTTAATATACTAGGAAACTCACTTAGGATAGATAAAATAATCACTTCCCCAATCCTTGAAAGATTTGAAATTTATAAAAAAAATTATAAAATTTTAAAACGTATTTCGAAAATTTTAAACGTTATTCTATATAATTAAACGAAAGATTAAAATTTTTAAAAAGACTTTGAACGTATTTTAGGAATTTTTAAACGTAATTCGATATAATTAAACGAAATTTTAAGTTTTTAACGGATACCAATAAACATTTTAAGGTTTTTTTATACATAAAAATTAGATTTTTTAAATTAATTTGGGTTCAAATTAAAATCGATTTATATAAGAGACATTCTTTTGCGAAATTTGATTTTAAATTTAAATAATTCAAAGTTTAAAGTTAATTAAATAATCATCATCCGATAAATAAGCGCGCGGGAGATTTAACAAAACGAGATTTAACCGTGAACTCACGAGGTATATATATATATATATATATATATATATATATATATATATATATATATATATATATATATATATATATATATATATATATCACACTTCCGGTTATAAAATAGACGAATATTGGCAGAAGAGAGCTTGATAAGGATGCCTAAAACGGTACTTATTACCGGGCTTGAAACTGACGGTACCAATGGTTTGTCTCATCTAACAACTTTCTGTATACAATATATATATATATATATATATAATATATTTTAGTCATCGACATACAGACCTGTTTCGTTGTTTCACAACTCATCAGTGCCGCTAGACTAACACCTTTCCCAAGCCGAGGATCGAACCTAGAACCGTCGTGATGACAGTCGGCAGTCCTACCCCCTGACTACGGAATCGGTGACCGAAATTAAATTGTCCGAATGTCTATTTAAATAAACATCCGTCCGCCACTCGTAGAGGGCTCAAATGTTTGTTTGTAAACAAATCGCGAGCTTCGCATTATTTCAGCTAAATTATATATATATATATATATATATATATATATATATATATATATATATATATATATATATATATAAATGGGGTGCCTGCGTGTGGGTGTGTGGATGTGTGTGTGTGCGTGTGTGTGCATATACTTATGTTTAGGGTGCCAAGGACATGCATGCATGTGAATTTTGATTGAGAAAGACACAGAAAAATTTAACCAATATATGTATGTGGTGTGTTAGTGGGTGAATATGCGTGTGTGCACATACATTTTTATTTTTTTTAATTCTTTTTTATTAATTTAATTTATTTTTTTTATGTTTTGATTCTTTTTTATTTATATTTTATTTCATTTTTTATTATTTTAATTTTTATGTATGCATGTGCCTACATGTGTATGAGTGTGTGTGTTGGGGACATATATATATATGCACATATGTATGTGTGTGGTGTGTGTAGTGTGTGTGTGATTGCGTAAGCTTCTGTGTGTGTGTGCGTGTATATATCAAAAGAAAGTCATAAAAAACATAAAAATCGTTACCACATGGACCAAAATCCCCCTCCTCTCCTAAAGGACTTAACTCTGATTGGACCCCACAACACGCTGACAACAGTCTAAGACAGACATTTCTCTGAAAAACACACGCAGAACTATTAGATGTAAAATTTTCTCCAGAATAAGCCTTAACTTAAAATAGCTTTATATATAAATATATATGAAGAGAGCTGTACAAAGCTTGAAACGCATTATTAAAATATGATAAAATGCTGAAAACCCCATAATCGTTGATGGCTATACTCTTTTAAATATACATTTTTTCTCTTGTTGGAACTGCACAACATAACCTTAAATATATATATATATATATATATATATATATATATATATATATATATATATATATGCATGCAGGCTGACGACAAATAGTATTTAGTTCGCTAATAAATATTTTGCAGCTTAATATAGTTTATGTATAATAAATGATCAAACTACATACATTGCCAAATAAACCCAATACATACACACATATACCCATATATATATATATATATATATATATATATATATATATATATATATATATATATATATATATATTCCTACAACTCTCGTAGGTTATACTTTTAGATGCCTATCTATAATTGCCGGCGACGTTGCGAGCTCACATTAAAAAAGAAAACGGTATATGAAGCACAACAAAGAATTAAAAACTACTGGACTTTTTTTTCCCCTCCAAACGGCGTTAATTTTACAGTATCGATCATTTTCCCGCAGCTGGGCCCCACCTGTATAAGTAGATGTGGTAATCACTATAAGCGAGACGCGGCATTGGGTGCTGCCTCTCCTCCTATAATCATCTTCGTCGATATAACAATTCTACTTGGCTCTGCCTTTGTAAAAACCAACATTACGAGTAAGATACATTTTTTGTTTAGATATTTATGATTATTTGTAGTATTTTGATTATTCCGACACGTCTGATCTTGGTTTTGTATCTAGAAAAAAATAATATAAATACTAACTAGCGGGACAGAATAAACACAATATAATACATAATTTTTGCTCCTCATTTCTGGATACCTGTTTCATCTATCGTTACAGGTATTTTAATTTCAGAAAGATGACTCGACAAAACACGTTTTTTTTAAGTGATGAAAGTAAGAATTATAATACACTAGACCTTAAATGAATTTATTGTTCTTAACGAAATATTTTACACACGCGTACACACACACACACACACACACACACACACACACATATATATATACATATGTATTTGTGCACATATATATATATATATATATATATATATATATATATATATATTTATATAATATGATTCAAAACACAAAAAAGCAATATAAAATTAGGAAGTACAAAATAGAATTCGTGCCTTAAGGGGGATGCCCTTTTCTCTACCCTGCAACCTCTCTCCCACAGAAGAGAAGTTGTTAGCCTATCCTTGTTTTATCGTTATTTCCATGGCAGGTGCTCGTCTGAACTCCAATCTCTGGTCCCCCTTCGCCAATATTTCACGAAAAACACCCGTCTAGCTGAATACACTGCAAAAAGTTTCCCCCACCCTTTATCTGTGCCTAAATCAAAACGCGGATTCAATGAATAAAGCTTCTTTCTTAGAACTGCACGCCTGTGGAACTCTGTTCCGTCTGCCTGCTTCCCACCGGACTACAACTTGGATGTCTTCAAGTCCAACGTTAACAAATTCCTAATGAACCGCCCCCTTAAGTAAACACTTCATCAAATCTCCACACTAACGTAATGTACTTGCAATAACCCTTATCCCTGAGTGGCTTCCGGGCCTTGATAAGTGGTGATCACCGTGTAAAAAAAAAGCCGTAACTGGAAACAATGTTACATTTCCAGCACACCCACACTCATTAATGCAATTATGTGACTGCCACATAGGTTCGGATTCTCAGCAACATTGTGCAAACCTTTCGTATCCAATATTATTTAGCAGCTTATAATGTTACAAAACTAAAGAACGTAATTCGTTGTCCGCATTCATCTTGTGAATTTCGGAGTGTCTAAAGTAGAATTTGTTACTATTCAAATTCTCAAAATCTATTACGGAAGACTCTGTGCACCACATATGTTTGGTGGATACTGATTTTTCTTTAAAACCGGCTATACTAGCTGCAATTCCTTATTGTCATCAATAGTTTCAGTGATACATGTGCTCCTCTTCATCTCAAGTGTTGTAGCTGAGTGAAATTAAATTTTGATTGCCATGTATTTCAAAATTAAAACAACTAAAATTTTCGTATTTTTGTTCGATTTTTATCTGAACCCTATTAACGAATTACCGATAAATAACAGCAACAAACACAGTTAAAACCTTGCAATATACTTTTCATGACTCACTTAACATAGCTCGTGCTAAAAATTTATTTTTATATGCTTATGAAAAATATAAAAATGCAAATAGAGGGAGCCGCTTTGTTACAGTAATATACGGATGCATACGATTTTCTGTTTACGCGGTAACATATTGAAAGCAAGAGGGCTATTAAGCATTCTCCATTTCTTCGGAATACTTATTGGAGTGTACGTGTATAGGCTGTGTAAGTGCTAGTAACCCATATAACATAAGCAATTAGAAAGTATATGCCTCTTACGTATAAAGCACGGGAGAGTAAATACACGAAACTTGTTCTATTTTTGTATTCAACTTAATCTACGTGTATCTTGTTATCCAAAGATACTTCAATACATTTCATTATTTTAGTATATCAAACCATGAAACATATGTGCGAAAATATGTTCTGTTTCAGATATATCTGTAAACGAATTCACAGCAACTAATAATCATTTGCATTGACTCAGATCGGTCATACACCGACATGTAGACGGATGTATTATTAACGCGTGCATAAACAATAAGTGTCAAGTTCACACAACACTGAATGAAATATTTCATCATAAAACACCCATTATGAAAACGGATGTCTTCAGTGAGTGTACTAATACATTCTTTTTCGAAGAAATTCTTATAACTTAATTCTTAATAGTATTACACTTTGAGGCCTAGCGAAATTTGTTTAGCTTTAGATGTGTTCCAAGAGCATTATAGTCTCAGAATTTTGCAATAAATCAAAGACATACAAAACTGCGTGCACTAACACACAGAAACACAGTTATATATATATATATATATATATATATATATATATATATATATATATATATATATATATATATATATATATGGGGGTCGCCAAAACCTCTGGTCTGATGGAGGAGAGACTAAACTTGCAAATATGATTTCAAATGACCTAGAACAGAAAGGGAGATGTGATTCCAAACTTCCATTATATTATTTTAAATTTCTTTATTCCATCCTTTTATATTTATATCAGATACATATTAATGATAAAAATTTGTCATATGTTATATTCTTACTTTTTGGTTTTAATACATGAAATAAATTTCAAAATGTATGATAATTATTAATACCAGTGTTATCCATAATCCTGTGAAAGGTTATATTGATCAGGTCAGCAATTGACATCTGGTTTTGATCGTTATCGTCTAGTCTACTGGGAGTCCTTCCCATGGGTTCTCACGGCTTAGCTTCGTGTGGATGATTGCTGAGAAGAAAAAAACTTCGCAGGGGCGCATAGAAAATAAAGGCATACTCAGCTTTTCTAACTACGAAAAAGTTAATTTCATGAAAGTTCAAGTTTTTAGACAACGTTCAGTTTCAGTTCGATTAAACCAGAAAATATAAAGATTTTCCCAAAATCATATTCTTCGCTATCACGATGGTAGTCAGGATGGGTTGGGGGGGGCGGCGTCCGGGAGCGTGTGTTTCTCTACTCAGAAACCCAGAACGTCTGATCCAGAGTTATTCAGACCAACAAGTGCATGATCTTGTTTCTACATTTTTCTGAAATGTCTTGTCATTGTCCAAAACAATAAAAGTGGCTGTCTGTTTTTTTTTTTTTAACACAGCATAATAAACTCGTCCCTTTTTATAGGTCACCCGTCGCTGTCCGAGATTCAATTAACGTTTGACGGACAATCTCAGCATATTTACAGGGTCTTACTTAGGATTTAGGGGATTTTAACATCGCCAAAGGGGAGCAGTATCGCTCCACAAGACGGTGACGTCATACTCCTACCCTACAAAGAGGTTTCTTTGGATTTCGTACTAAAGTAAATTTCACAGTTTTCAAGTATCATTTAGTATGAGTTATATTCATAATCGCGATGTATTTTAAAAGAGGAGTAATATGACATATGATAAACCTTTCTCATTTATATGTAGCTGATAAAAATATAAAAGAAGAATAATATAAATGAAATTGAAGGTTATATAATGGAGGTTTGCCATCTTGTCTTCCTTGCTGTTTCCAGTGCAATACCAGTTTCGCTTAAAAGTAAAGTGTCAGGTTTAGTCTCCTGTACTTGGCGTTCAACATCTGAAAGGTTAGAACGTATACCCCTGATGTTGGAGAAGGATACATGGTAGTGGGGGGTCTGCCTTGGAAGTTGGAGATCCGGGTTTAATCGTGTATTTTTTCTTGAAACTTGTCGTGATGGAATGTTGGATTTTGTGGACTGGGTGGTCAGATTCCTTTGAGCAGGGGAAACTAAGAGAGAAAAAGAAAATAGTTTTTTTTTTGTAGAACATGATAAGTAAAGCTGTAACAATTACACGGTAATATGGCATCGATAGGCTCCACCAGAAGCTAGTGTATGACCCAGAATCCATTAACTAAATAACAATATAGCAGCCTTAGTACTTTGCACCTGGTTATAGGACTGCCTCCTTAGTTGTTCCATAAAGGTTCGGGTCGCTGACTATCAGGCGGATAACGTAAGCCCAGATAAAACGTTTACCTCCATCACTCATATTAGTGACATGGCTACAAGGATAGACATAGAAACAGAAAATTTCCGTCACCTCTGCCAACTGTTCCCGCAAAATACTCCCAACCTAGAACACATCTTTTTTCTCCCTTTGTCAGAAATATTGCTCATTGAAAAATGAGAACTAAGGGACAAATAAATAGAATCAAGACTAACGGGAACTTCCGATAACGCATTCACAATAAGTTTTCTATTGTCCATTAAAAAAAAATTCAGTGTTGTACTTAATAAAAGTCCAACTGGCGTGTTAAAGGGAAAGTATTGTGATAGATTCCGCTCTCACGAACTAAAAATGAATTTAATTTCCTAATCTATTTTTGCAATAAACTTAGGAGATGTAGTAAAAAACATTTATGGACAAGACAACGTAAGCATTAAATAACACAATCAGAAAATAAATATATAAATTAAATACTGAAACAAATTGTAGTTAATTATTATTTGAATCTAAAGATAAAAAGATAAATAGAAGTCACTTATCTCGAAAAAAAACTTCCGTCCCCAGAATGCAAACTGATGAAAAGAGTTTTAGCTTTAAAAACATCAGCGTTCCAAAGATTAAAAAAATTAACCTTTAAAAGAAAAGCATACTCATATTCTGGACTTTAGCTAATGACGTTTTAATAAACTAGCGATATAAACGTAAAGCGAGGGGGGGTCTTCCGAATGTTATCTGGTGATGTTATAAGTAATTGCGAGATAAAATGAAAGCAGGATTGAGGGGTGGGGTCTGAAAAGAAAATATAATGGTTAAATCTATGCTATCTTTAAGATCAACTTGGTAGATAAATAAACATGTATAGACCAGAATACGCTAGCATTAAATAAAACAATCAGAAAATAAATATATGAATTAAATACTGAAATAAAATGTAGTTAATTGCAATTGTTACTTTCAACTTTCTAAAGAACATGTAGAATTATAGAATAGCAAACTTCTTTGGTAGGCCGCCACAAATTTTCTCCTGAATTGAGTAGGAGAATCATACAGGTTGTTATTAATTACAGCGGACTGTCTTCTATTCAAGTTACAAATGCTGATTGCAGTGCAATAAAAATCAGACGACACTTACAAAAAAATACGCAAGGTAAATAAAAAGCGAACAAAAATTCCTCGATTGCTTCCACGTCGCTTACGATTTGGTCGTGAATACCAAACCTGGGACGTTGAGAAGTGGAAGAAAGTCATGTTTTCTGATGAGAAAAAATTCGATTTAGATGGGCCGGTGCCTTTCAGCGATATTGCATGACAAAAACATGCCCCTTTCCACACGTCATATAGGTGCAGGATCCATAAAGGGATGCAGTCCCTTTCCTTAAAGTAGGACGATGGTGTTCCAGGTGGTGCAGGGTCGTCAGACAGCAGCTGGTTATGTTCGTATGCATTAAAAACCTCTTTCATGATGGAGGGTCATCGTTTGTGTGGAGATGGATGGTTATTCTAACAGGATAATGCTGCAATCCACACTGCAAGCCGGAGCTGGAGATTTCTACAAGAAATAGAGTCAATTTTTTTTCTGACATCCTGCATGGTTACCGGACTTGAAATCCATTTAACATGTTTGGGAATGGATGACAAAAGAAGATACTCAAAAGGGCAAAAATATATTCAACAAAAAATCAACTTCGGAAAGCCATCGTCAGCACCTGGAGCAGGGTCCCCCGCACATAAATTGGATCCCTTATTTCGAGCATTCCGCAAATAATTGTTTAAGTCATCAAAAGCAACGGAAGAAGGAAATCATTTTTAAGTTCGATTGTGTAATATTTTCATACATTTTTTGTACATTTTTTGTACAATTTAATAGAATTTTTGTCTCTAATCTTATAATTTTGATCATGTTTAAAATGTCTAATTACACAAGCAATGTAAATTTAAAACATAAATCTTTAGAATGTATCTTCTTTCTAATAATCTATTAGATAGTATTACTGGTGATCTTTCGCCGGAAGAGTTTTAAATCTATCTTAAAAAAACATGTTTTAAAGATTTTTAAGTGGTCTTAAATTTTTGATCAGCAGTCTCTCTCTCTCTCTCTCTCTCTCTCTCTCTCTCTCTCTCTCTCTCTCTATATATATATATATATATATATATATATATATATATATATATATATATATATATATATATTGGAATAAGAAATTTTGAGTCATGCTCAGATGGGAAACAAATACATCATTAAGGAGAAATCATCAAACTATTTTAGAGTAAATTCATATATCTACAAATTAGCGATTATAAATCAAAACTAAAATAAACCCCGAGAAGTCTTTCAACAGATATATTGTCGGCAGTACCGATTAAAGAAAAGTGGTAAATATCGTTTAAAATAGTTTTTTCTTCTTTTCGTAGAGCCTGGAAATGGAAAATGAAACAAAATGAATTGTTGCCAATATGAGCGTATAAAAAAAAGTAAGACACAAAACCCAACAAGATGTCGATAGAATATAGACAGATAATTAATATACACATTCACAATATGTGTATGAGGAGAAAAACAATGATATATATATATATATATATATATATATATATATTTATATATATATATATATATATATATATTCGGAATGTGTGAGAGAGTTTGTAATTATTTTCACTACCAGACAAAATTGCAGCCAGCGAGCACAACGAAAGCTTACAAACCGGAAGTCCAAGGCTCGAGTTTCATCCTTAGTTGGGGTCATCAGTTAGACACATCCGAACTCAGGTTTCAAACATGAGCCTCTTGCATGCGCGATAATCACGCTACGAACTGGGAAAACCGCCGCACACAAGAAAGGTGTATTAACTATCATAGATCAAGTAAACCGCAGGGAAATCCGACACTGGAATGCTCCTACCTCTTTCGAGACCAATGTATATGACCATTGCGATCACTCTTAACCACAGTTGATGTCGCACTATTATACATTCCTACTAGTGAAAGGGTGACTTGGGTTAAGGCTGATTGCGATGATCACATCCCTTGTTCGAGACGAAGGTAGGTGCATTCCACTGTCGGATTTCCTTGCGGTCTGCTTGATCTACGAGAGTTAATATAACTTTCTTGTGTGCGGACCGTTTTCGCAGTGGGCAGAGTGCTTGCCTCGGATGTAACAGGCTCCGGTTTTGAGTCCTGAGTTCTTATGTATCTTACTGATTAGCCCAAATGAGGGCGAAACTCGAGTCTTGGACTTCCGGTTTGTTGGCTTTCGTTGCTCTCGCTGGCTGCAATGTTGTCTGGCAGTGGATATATATATATATATATATATATATATATATAATTTAAAGGAGATTAGAACTATATTCTAAAGAGCTGAGTGTATTTCAATGTAACAGTGAAATTACTAGTTTAATTAAAATACGGGAAAGAGAAAGTGCTCGTTATAATTTAGATATATAATAAGCTCGATAGGTAAATATCCTAGAGCTAATTCAATATTAAGTAATGTGATTGATAATTTAAAATTTAAAAATCAAATTATAATTAAATTAAAAATCCGTTTCATAAGAAGGTACAACAACAAAATCAATTATCTGTACGATCGTTTCGGAAAACAGTGATTTTTATTGGGGTAGACATAAACGGAAATAATTTATGGGACGGGCGTCCCCCTTTTAAAAAATTATCATTCAATAAGGTGAAAAGCTATAGCAAACATATATATGAGTATTTAAACCATAGTTCCTGATTTCATAAGACGAAAAATTAAAAGATACATCTGCCTTACTTTTAATGCTAGGTTTATTGATGGTGTCTTTTAAATTTAATAAAGACCCTTCAAAATTTGCTGACGAGGAGACCTTGCTTATTAAAAAACTATATGTTATAATTATTGTCCGTAACTTGATGTCTACCATAATAAAAAAACACTGTTTTCCGAAACGATCGTACAGATAATTGATTTTGTTGTTGTTTCTTCTTATGAAACGGATTTTTAATTTAATTATAATTTGATTTTTAAATTTTAAATTATCAATCACATTACTTAATATATATATATATATATATATATATATATATATATATAAATATATATATATATATATATATATATATATTAGGGCTCCTTAAACAATTCCAAATTGTGTGAGAAATCTTTCTGCCTACAGAGCGAAGGTTTACGTATCGATACACACAAAACCTCCAAAATATTCAGTAAATGTTTAGAGTGAGCCCGGGACACGATTAGAAAAAGATCATCCGAATAGGCATCTCCACACAATTTATTATCGAGAAAATGTTAATCGATCGCCTACTCATGACTCTATGAGTGCGCGGATGTGCTAAGTAAGCGTCCTGGACTATTCCTTAAACGTCTGGATGTGCACGTCGATACGTTCTTACTAGATATAAACGGATTCCGAAATCGTGCATGTATATGCCGGACCAGTCTGTCCTTCGGACGTTGAAGAGTTCGACACACATAGTCAGCACCGTACTGGTATTTTAATTCATAAATTGCTCAACTCTTGTCTAGTGTAGGTAGAACATCTTTCTGAAAAGCCGGGAAAGCCTTCCTTGTACCAAATACCAGATGGGGTTGAACCGCATGATAACAGCGGGACACAGCAGATCTGATCCTATCAGAAAAACGTTCACTGATACCGCCAATGAACGGGAGATTTAAATATACCGGAAATTTGGATGGCCCGGAAAATATGTCAGTGTTTGATTGCACAGGCTTTTTTCTGAATGAAATTGGCAATAATAAAATCAGAAAACACATTCTTAATGAGTATATCTGCTATTATTTTTTTAGTTAGGCTTCTAAACTGCTGTCCGGGCAAATATTAAGCGTATGTTCAAACAACGTTTAAATAAATCTAAGTTTCCTACTCATAGGGGCAAAGGAGTACCAACTGATATACAAACCCGTGAAATTCGGTTTCCCGTATATAGTGGTAGAAAAATTGTTACCTGTCTTTTCTACCAAAACATCCGATAAGGAAAGAGAGCCATTATGTTGTTCCTCAATGGTGAATATTGGAGCTGAGTGAAGATTATTCAATTGCAGGAAAAATTATTTCACTTCATGGTGAGAGTTGGAAATGAGGAAGGTGTCATCAACGTATCGCCAATAACGAAAGGCTCTAATAAGCCGAGTGAATAACACACATTCCTGGAAACATAGGAAGATATTAGCTAGGATAGCACACAAAAGAACTGCCTATTGACACCTCATCCACCTGCTGGTACATTTCATTGTTGAAGCTGGAAGTGACAGATTTTGTGACCAGTTCATAAGTTCCAGATAAATATTGACGTTTTTTTTTTGTTTGTTTTTTTTTTACAAAGGCATCACCACATAATCAAGGCCACTCAAGGATAAGGGTTAAAGAGTGTACAGTAGAAATTGGTCAATATAGTAATCATTAGTAATGAAAATTTGGTAAATTTGATAACTTATATGGAACGGCTCATCAAGAACTTATTTACTTTAGACTTGAAGACAACCATATTGTAGTCAGCCGGAACGCAGGAAAACGGAAGGCAATTCCACAGGCGTGCAGTTCTAAGAAAGAAGCTTTGTTCATGGAATCTACGTTTAGGTTTAGGCACAGACAAAGAGTGGGGGAAATTATTGATAGTGTTTACAGCTAGACGAGTGTTTCTTGTGAAAGTTTGGCGAGAGGGGACCATAGAATGAAGCTCAGTTGAACACTTTCCATGAAAATAACGATACATCAGAGACAAACTCGCAACATCTCTTCTGTGAGATAGAGGTTGCAAGGAGGAGAAAAGGACATCTCCTACGAGGCTACAAAGTCTATTTTGAACTCTATCAAGGCAGGACAAGTCCTTTCTAGCAGCTCCTGCCCAGATGTGGCAACAGTATTCCATCCTTGGACGTACCTGGCTCTTATATAGATAGAGAATAGCATCAGCAGTGAGATATCTACCGGATC
Organism: Euprymna scolopes; assembly: GCF_053919585.1. NCBI lineage: Eukaryota > Metazoa > Mollusca > Cephalopoda > Sepiida > Sepiolidae > Euprymna > Euprymna scolopes. Next base: position 178,273,470 of record NC_136484.1, on the reverse strand, counting down.
GATAGAAAGATCCCACCATTTTTCCACCGGCCTTGAAAAGCAGGAGAGGTTAATTTGCTACGATACAACATATCGGCACATATTTCAATCGTTTCCTCGAGTAGAACTTTAGTAAATAAGCTAGTGACATCGAGGGAAACTAGGTTGAGGATTGCATTCCAGTTCACGCATGGCAGCGGCGAAGCGGGACGAGTCGACGTACAATTACTTGACAATTGGTTAAGCATAGGTTGCAGGATATCAGTTAGCCACGTTGCAAGTTCAAGTTGAGTAGATTCAATCATATATCAGATCGGCTTTATGGGGACGACATCCTGATGGATCTTGGGCAGCCCGTAGATCTGTGGTCGCTGAGAACCTACATGTGGGATCCTTTCATAAGTGCCCTTGCTGATGAATTTACTTTAATGTAACAGAACAAAACGCTTTTGAATTTTTACTTCGGTACTCAAAGTGTTGTCCTTTCAAGTGTCACCGAGCTTCTTAAATTTTGAACTATCATTGAGAATGGTTAGCATTGTCTGGGTGTAAGCATTGCTATTGATAATGCCCACACCGGCGCTCTTGTCCGGGTTAGTGATATAAATATTATAAAAAAGGTAGGGAAATTCCTCTCCTAAAATTTTGTGCCTATACGAACATTACAAGAGCCGTCTAATTCTTTGGACGTAAAATAACTTTATAGTTGGAATTTCTCTAAAGCCGCAAACAAAATAAGTTTTTCAAAATTTGTAAATTTTATTGTTTTAATAATTAATACTTTTTTCTATATCCTGTTTTGTGTCGTTAGTGAATCCCTTTATTTCAGTCTGCTCAAACGAACTTTCGGACTACAACCTCCATTTGCCAGTATTTAATATTCCTATTGAAATTTAACTGTTTGGCAGCCTGATAATGAATTTTGTTCCATACAAATTCATTTGAGCTGATTGAAGAATTGGCAAAACTGTATGCGAGGTTAGATAACGTTGCTTTCATATAAAGGACCTCCTCATATATATATATATATATATATATATATATATATATATATATATATATATATATATATATATATATACATATACTAGCTTGGGGCAGTCCGCTTTGCCATAGCGTAAAATACGCTTAAATATGATGTTTTAATGCCTCCATATTTCCTATATATTTTTATTGAGTAGTGATTTCAAATTAAACAAAAAAAAATGTATTTTAGGTGCCATCAGCTAGAACCGAAACTGAAACATTCAAAGTAGATAAAGTAACTACTGTACCAACCTGACACGCATATAAACAGGTAAACATAAAAATAAAAAAAAGATGATTGTACAAAATCTTTCACAATTTCGTCTACTTTGACCCATTTTCGAAAAAAATTATTGACGATTGTAACCGATTAAAGACGCATAAGAGAACAGGTTCACCCCACCCAATCATTTGAAGCCCATGGCGCCGCTCTGTGCTTTTATTGTTTCGTTGGAGATACAATTTAAAAGTATGTAGACCTACACATAGACCGACAGGCAGACAAACATGTAGCTTTTATATATTATATGCATATATATATTATATGTATATTATATATAAATACATATAATATATTACGGAATAATGCACAGGCATTCTCAAAAGCTTCAGTTAAAGCGTGCAAACACACACCCACATTCACAAAAGAAGACTGCTGCATTCTTCAATTCCCATGCTACAAACTTATCTAGAAAGAATCTTATCAATGGGACTGGATGAATATGAAAAAAAAATAACTGAACAGGGTGTGCGAAC